>NC_045980.1:4995594-5295594 GCF_010909765.2 Amblyraja radiata
GAACCTGTGAGAGAAATGAGACCTTGCAAATTGGTGGGTCTTGTTGGGACAATGTGATCGGCATAGTGACCTTATACTGAGCCAGAAAAGCAGGAGCACCTAAAATGGTTGTTTTAAAATGTGAGCAGTAAACTGTGATTGTTCTCCATCTCAGAGGGAAGAACATCCAAGATGGCTCAACTTGTTTGGTCTTCCCTATGGTAGGGAGAACAAACGTGGAAGGTGTGTGTGTGTGTGTGTGGTCCTGTACAGTAGTGTGGGATGTAGTGAATGGTCCAGCCTTGGGTTTTCTAGCAGGTGATGGGCATCTGGCCATGGGTGAGGGGTTGAGGAGAAGAGTGGATGTCTGATATTCAATAGCAATAAGAAAGTGAATAGAGTGAGCAGAGGAAGAGCAGCTTGTAGTGAAGTCATGTTGTGATTGCTGGAAACGGCAGAAGATGATCTTCCTGATGTGAAAGTTGGTGGGCACGTCTACATCTGTGAGCTGAGGGGAAATAACCAGAGTAGAAACTTGTGAAAAGTGGCACTGAGCCAGTGACAGGTCCCTTTGACCTCTGTAGAAAACAGAGGAGCTGTCAGAAGGCCAACCATTGAAAGTAGCATTACGCTGGAGTTAATGGACTTGAAGAAATTGGATTGTTTATCCCTATTTAGCATACAATTATTTTTGTGCCCTGTCCTTCTTCTGAAATCACTGCTTCCCAGTTTAATGGGAATATTTGAAGGAAGATACAATAGCAAGAACACACATCTGCATTTCAAACGATGAGTCAGAATTTAGCAAACCGCTAAAAATGTTTTATAGTTTCTGTGACTTTGATTCCAAATAGCTCATTGCTTTGGTTACTAAATCTTACAATGACCACAGCAAAAAGCAAAGACTGCTTTAAAATGTTATTGCATGACATGATAATTACTTGAAGACAAACTTTAAATTCATGAATAATGGGTGGTTCGCATGGAAATGTCAGGATGGATGCGGGCAGCTGTGTGAAAATGAAAATCCGGCATTTTCTGCAACTGGAAGTCCATCCAAGCGACAATTGTATATCTGGGCAGCAAGTGGAGAAACTACTCTTTAATGATCTAGTAGCCCTGAGCACCTATTATTATAGTTACAATGATTGTACATTAGGTGATTTAATCACCGAATGAGGAAAAAGCTTTCCCATGTTGGATAAATGAAGAGCTCGATAGTGTAGTTGTTAGTGCTGCTGCCGTCCAAGCCCAGAGGCCAGTGTTTGCGTGTTTGACTCTGACCTTAGCTACTCCCTGGGTAGAGAGTTCCATGTCTTTCCTGTGACTATGTGGATTTCCCCTAGTTTCCTCCTACATGTCAAGGATACTCTGGTTGACAGCTTCATTAGCTACTGCAAATTGATCCTAGAGTAGGCGAATGGTAGAAAAGTGGGGGTAGAGTGAGGGGGGAGGAGTGAGGGGGGAGGAGTGAGGGGGGAGGAGTGAGGGGGAGGAGTGAGGGGGAGGAGTGAGGGGGAGGAGTGAGGGGGGAGGAGAGGGTGAGGAGTGAGGGTGAGGAGTGAGGGGGGATTGGTATTGGAGTTGCTAAGGATGTGAAAGTGAAGGGCCTGTCCCACCTGGGCATAATTTGCGCTTCATTTAGGCAACATAATTTACGCGTCACGACACACGACATGAACGTGATGTGCGCATGGTGTGCATTACGTGCGCATGGTGTGCATTACGTGCGCAGGGTGCGTGGTGACGTAGACAGTGATGCGCGGTCGCGCGCGGTGCCCCAGGACGTTTGGATGTACAAAATCTTTGCGCGCCATCTGCGTGATGCGCAAATGACGCCCAAGTGGGACAGGCCCTTGAAGATGGGATTAGTTAGATGGGTGCCTGTTGGCCATTGCAGGACCTGCTCCAACACCACATGACTCTATTAATCTGTTGGCTGAATCCTCCAGCTGAGGTAAACTAGTAAAACAAGCATGTACACTGTAATACATTTCTAAACAATATCCAGTTTAGGACCTAGCCCGAACAATCATTACTCTGTCATTAAATATGCTTTATCCAACACATTAAGTTGTAGTTTTAACCTTTGATAATCTGACCTTGCCGAGCTCTGCTGAAGTAATTGGTTTGGCAAAGATGCAACCTTCCATAATGAAAGAATGTTTCACTGGTTAGACCTTTGTAAAGATTCTGGGAAAATAATGCCTTAGAATCAGAAAAAACATGAACCCATTGAACTAACCATTGAAGTTGCAGGAAGAAGTGACTAACACAACACTGCCTGAACTGCTGAGCATTCCCAATATTTTCTGTTTTTATCACAGCAGGAATATTGTGTTCTCCTCAACTAAGCGCAAGTGGAGCTCTACCTAGACTCAACTACCAATAAAATACATTAAATGAGGAATGTACTAACTGTCCCACCAGCCGCTAACTGGCACTGAACTTTAAAAGGCTTTTCTGGCATTTTTGAAATGTGACTTCTCTTTGGTGTACATTGGTGTACATTGTCCAGCGCTGGGGGGCGTATCACAATGAGTGACATCTGTCCCATAAAAGAGTAAGAGAACAGATGGTACATTGGATGGTGAGATGAAAATATCCTCTCCACCATCTGCGGATAGTTTACGTAAAACTCAGGCACAGGCTTTCTGAAGAAGGATCTCGACCCGAAACGTCACCCATTCTTCTCCCGTCCCGCTGAGTTATTCAGCATGTTGTGTCTATCTTCAGTGTAAACCAGCATCTGCAGTTCCTTCCTACACATCACCCCAGTTTCTGATGGATATAACAGAGCGGCACAAAACTTCCCCTGATCTGGCACTGGCTGTGACAAAGTTGGCAGAAGGGTTGAAAAGATACTGAGGTGCCTGGTATGAAAAGTGTGATGGTTGAAAGTGAGGTGACACATTAGGATTAGTTTGTGTCAGGAAAGTTGAGTTAAACAATGATGTTTTGGTGAAGAGATGATTGAACTAAGGCATCATGTACAGTAGCGAGGACTTAGGTAACAAAATATAGCAAATGCCTGAAGAAGGGACTCGACCCGAAACGTTGCATATTTCCTTCGCTCCGTAAATGCTGCCTCACCCGCTGGGTTTCTCCAGCATTTTTATCTATCATAACAAATGCCTTCCCCATTTCTCAGAGGAGGACTTGTGTAGCCTTCCTTGGATTATCATCTTGAGGGTGAGGAGGGGAAGGAGAGGAGGTGAATAAGGGCTTGGGGAGGAGGGTGGGGGTTTTCCAAGACTTGTGCTTTTCCAAGAGAGAGTCAAAGTACATTTAAGAGGGAGACAGGCTGCCTTGAGCAACTGATGTGAGAGTTGTGTGCATAGATGGAGGGGTTGGGCGAGTGTGTGGGCTCTACATATCCAAAGGGGACAGAAACAATTTGGTCACCTAGAGAACTCACATAGCAAGTAGCAAGTAAACACGATATATATATATATATATATAAAACAAAAATATTTCAACGCTCAATCAAATTTCAGGCAAGTGTTTGATACAATCAGAACGTCTTCTGCTGCAGCTCCTGTAATTCCTCATCGTGCCAGTAGATGGCAGCAGTCGAGGCCCCACAGGGCTGGCTGTCACTGATGTATTTTGGTGAAGCCAATCCTGGCCTGATCAGATCAGCTGGTTTTAAAGTTGTTGTACTTTATGCGTTTATTTAATGACTTAACTTGATGGATGGACGATTGTGATTAATTCAGTAGTTCACAAAAACATATATATGATCTGGAGTTGCCTGTGTCTCCTTGTACACAACAATGGATTTGAATCAAAAATAAATCATGTGGACGAGATGATCTTGGTGGACATTCAATGGTCATGTAGGCTGGCTTTGATTCTGAACAACTTGCTCAATTCTTCCAGCGATCTGTGCACCATAACATATTAATGTCTCTCATTATCCTGCCCCCTGTGCCCTTCCAAATATATCCCATCCTCTGGCTTCACCTTCTCTCCTTATGTTATACCCTTTTGATATAACCGGAGGAGATGTAATGGAATTTCGTTGCACAGTATTGTGCAATGACAATAAACGTATTCATTCATTCATTCATTCATTCATTCATTCATTCATTCATTCATTCATTCATTCATTCATTCATTCATTTGACTCC
Source organism: Amblyraja radiata (assembly GCF_010909765.2). NCBI lineage: Eukaryota > Metazoa > Chordata > Chondrichthyes > Rajiformes > Rajidae > Amblyraja > Amblyraja radiata. Next base: position 4,999,707 of record NC_045980.1, read on the forward strand.
TTTCTCTCTTGTTCAATCATCTGTAAATCAACCCCTACACCTGTATCCACCTATCACTTGCCAGGCTTTGTCCTGCTCCCACCTCTTTTCCACCTTTCTTACCCCTACTACAATGTCTGAAGAAAGGCCCTGACCTGAAACCTCACCTATCCATGTTCTCCAGAGATGCTGCCTGACCCGCACCTCTCCAGCATTTTGTGCTATTTTTTGTCAGCCAGCAACTACAGAAGCTTGTGTCTCTACAATGTATTAATTTGCTCCTGCTCTGCAGCAATTTGAACACAATAATATTCACACATATCAGATTTTTATCATATCTAAATCACAATAAATGTCAGACAATGGGTCTGGCCTTCCTCTCATTGCCCCTCCGTTACCCACTCCTGGTGATTTGACATCAACATGCTTTCATTGACCTCTCTGTTACAGCAAAGCATTTGGACAAAACCCCAGGGGTGCAGGGATTGAGTGTTTCTGTCCATTGGGGAGGCTTGGCTTACAATTGTGGCATGAGAAAGGAATGACAGGGGTTTGGGTTGTAAATCGAAGCCTCCTTGTTTGCAAAGGGTAGAGGCGAATTAGACAGTACCATAGCTTATAGAAGTACTGTTCAGAAGCCTGATAAAAGAGGTATCAGTAGTCGTAGATTGGACACAAAAACCTGGAGTAACTCAGCGGGTCAGACGGCATCTCTGGAGAAAATAGGCGACGTTTTGGTTTGAGACCCTTCTTCAGTTGTACTTGTTCCTGAGTCAGGTGGTACATCCTTTCAATCTTCTGAACCTTTTTGCCTGATGGGGCCATGGAGAAGAAGGAATGACCAGGGTGGGACAAGTCTGATAATCTTGGCTACTTTTCTGGGGCAGCATGAAGTGTAGATGAAATCAATGGTGGGGAGTCTGGTCTTTGTAAAGACTAGGCTATATATACAAGATGGGTGTTGGCTTATCCTTTACCAAGGTGGCTGCTTACAAAATACCAGATTACCAATATCCAGATAGCAGATTGCTCTGAGATGTTGTCTTCCAGCTGGTCAGAAATCATAATTTTCCTCTGCTGCCCCAATTCCGTTGAATTGTGTCTGTGAGCATAAATGTACTGCAGAGATCCAACAAAACAAATATCATCTCAGGTACTTTGGATATTCACAGTTCATTGCCCTGAGTTGATCTTCCATCCAAACACTTTGATTAATGTGGTTGCAAATCTTAATAATTATTCATTAACAATTGTCTTTCATTTTCAGATTTTTGAAAATAACCTTTTTTGGTTAACCTTAAACGCAAATTGGAGGAGCAGCTTCTCATCTTCCGCTTGGGCAGCTTACAACCCAGTGGCATGAATATTGATTTCTCTAACTTAAAGTAACCCTTGCATTCCCTCTCTCTCCATCCCTCCCCCACCCACGTCGTACCAGTTTCAAAGTCGTCTTGTTGAGTCTCATTGTCTATACTTGTTTACACCTAGAACACAGTTAGCAATGTGCTTTATCATTTGTGCATATCTTTCATTCATTTGTTCTATTTCTCTCTACACGTCGTCTTTATCTCTCGTTTCCCTTTCCCCTGACTCTCAGTCTGAAGAAGTCTCAAAATGTCATCTATCCTTTTCTCCAGAGATGCTGTTGGACCTGCTGTTATTCCAGCTATTTGTGCCTATCATCGCCGATCTAATATAATTCATTCTAAGTCATTGCTCAGATTTAAAATGATCCCTTCCCACACTATATTTTGGTGGTCTCTCAACAAATCTCTCTTTATAAAATTCTCCCCATACTAATAGATTTATAACAAGGGAAGGATATACAAGGAAACAGAGATAATACTATTATAATAGTAATAATATATATTAGTGCCACTGTAGTAACATAAGGAAATACACCCCTCTCATTCCCATGCCCCAAACTCATCGCTCATTTCATTTCACCATCTACCATCCCTCCAGTCACCCTGCTTCCTTTCCCTCCTTCCAATCTCCGAGTCTCTTGTTTCCAAAGATCATAGAGCGTAGCGCTTGTTTCCCTTTTATCCCCCCCTCCCACCTACTTCCTGTCCCCTTCCAACCAATTAACCCCCCCCCCACCCCCCATCCCAACCTGGTTTTACATTTCAATCCTCTTCTCCCATTCTTATCTGACACTTTTCTGTCTCCTTTACACCTCTGAATATTGTCACTCACTCCACCCAGCACTTTGTGTTTTGCTCAAGATTCCAGCATCTGCACTTCATTGTGTCTCCAAGGAAACAGTCGGTTTGTTTCAGCCAAAACCAATTTTGCAAATGCGTTGATAATTGTCTATTGCCCAAATGATTCTTAATTTTTATTCAAGTTATTGCTACAAGGTACTAGGTATGGTGTTATTATTCAGTATCTCAGAGGAACCAGTTCTCAACTAAATCTCCTGTGCTGAGACTATCACCTAGAATTTGGTTAGCCCATCGTCTTGTAGATTTCAGTAGTGCTTGGGATCCAAGGTTCAAGGCTCCTGAAACAGTCTGATATGAGAAAAGGCCATTCATTCACACAAAATGCTGGAGTAACTCAGCGGGACAGGCAGCATCTCTGGAGAGAAGGAATGCCTGACGTTTCGGGCCGAGACCCTTCTTCAGACTCAGTGTCAGGGGAGAGGTAGACTAGAGATATGGAAGGGAAAGGTGTGAAAACAACAGATTAGAGCAGACAATGCTCAAGAAAATGTAGAATGGTTCATTGTTGGTTTAGGGGAAGGTGACCACGAGGCATTAAATCAGTAAAATCAATTAAAAGGACAATGAAACTAGTCGGAGAACTAGGGTAGGGGAGGGACGGAGAGAGAGGGAAAGCAAGGGTTACTTGAAGTTAGAGAAATCAATATTGACACCACTGCACACAGGGCAGGTTGAGCCTGGGACTGGGCTGACCGAGGTTTGACCCTGTGATCTTGCGGAAAAAAGCCTCAGGGATTTGAAAGAATGCCAAGCATTATGTTCTAAGTGAAGGGTTTATGATATGGTTCAGGGTGGGGACTCAGCCAAATTAGAAGCTGCTGGAACTCATTGGTAGTTTGTGGCAGACCGTTCAGATATGGAGGTGCTCGTGTAGGAGGTTAAATCTGAGTTTTAGGAGTGGGGGGGCTCAGTTGCTAGTGGATGTGGGGTGTGTGTCTGTAGCTCAGGGTGTGACTGCATTGGGTTCTGATGGGATAAATGGATGAGATTAGATATTGAGGTGGGGTCAGTGGTGGTGGTGATTGGGTCTTGTTAATGGGGGACATGGTTTGGGATGTGATCAGGCATTGTTGGTGTTCGGAATCCAGGTGTTGAGGAATTATGTGGATAGCAGGCACGAATTCCTAGTGGACTTTATCATGCATTAAACATTATTCACGTTATTCCCTTTATCATGTATCTGTACACTGTGGATGGCTCGATTGGAATGTATTGTATTGGAATGTATTGTCTGACTATTTAACATGCAATAAAAGCTGTTCATTGCACCTTGGTACACATGAAAATAAACTAAACTAACCTGAATTAAACATAAACCAGTTTTAGGACTAAGGGAATCAAGGGATATGGGGAAAAGGCCGGAACAAGGTACTGATTTTGGATGATCAGCCATGATCATATTGAATGGCAGTGCTGACACGAAGGGCAGAATGGCCTACTCCTGCACCTATTTTCTATGTTTCTATGTTTCCTCGTGATGAAATCCTGCAAGGCATCAAGTAGCCATCTCCTGTGTTAACAAATCGCATCCCTGCCTTTTAATCACAGGTTATACCTGCTTTGTCATTAATATTCCATCTGTTTGTATTCGAGGGAACCATCCCTCAACATTTTATATTTTGGGTATCTGGTGTTTTATGCTTCAAGTCTTTTGCTTCAAAATGTATCAAAATTCAACATTCAAAATATTAAAGTTGGTAATTATAGTCATCAAAACTATAGTTTATTGTTATGTTTGTTTTTTAAAAGTATCTAAAAAAACCATGACTGCATCGTTGAGTGTCAAGAGCAGAGACATAGATCCTCCAGAGGCCTGCTCGCGATGAATAAAAACATTTAAAACCAACCAGTTTCACTTTCTAGTGACCCAGTCACAGCAGTAGGTAAGGTTTGCAGGTTGTGATCAGGCGTTTCGAGTGAAAGTCATAGGTTAGGGAGAGGAGGGTTGTTGGGGAGAGGAGTGTCATTTGGGGAGTGTTTAGTTTAGTTTAGAGATACAGCGTGGGAACAAGCCTCTTCGTCCCACTGAGTCTGCACGGACCAGCAATTCCCGCACGGAACTACCCTACACACGCAAGGGGCAATGTTACATTCATATCAAGCCAATTAACCTATAAAACGTGTGTGTCTTTGGAGTGTGGTAAGGAACCGAAGATCTCAGGTAAAACCCACGCAGGTCTCGGGGAGAACGCACAAACGCTGTACAGACAAGCCCCCGTAGTCAGGATCGTACCCGGGTCTCTGGCGCTGTGCCACTGTCGTGTTGCCCAGTGGGTCAGAGATTGTTACGTTTGAAGTTCAGGAGTTTAGAGTGAAGATCAGAGGTTGGGAGAGTGGAGGGTTGTCAGGGGTAAGGAGCGTTGTTAGGGGGGAGGAGCGTTGTTAGGGGTGAGGAGCGTTGTTAGGGGAGAGGAGCGTTGTCAGGGGGGAGGAGCGTTGTTAGGGGAGAGTTGAGTGTTGTTAGGGGGGAGGAGGGTTGTTAGGGGGGAGGAGCGTTGTTAGGGGGGAGGAGCGTTGTTAGGGGGGAGAAGCGTTGTTAGGGGGGTGGAGGGTCGTTTGGGGACAGGAGGGCTGTTCATGGAGTGGGACAGAGATTGTGCAGATGTTGGGGTGGTGGTTGGAGGCAGGTGGATGGAGATGTGGGTTGCCCCGGTGATTAGTTGTTGAGTTGGTATTTGGAGTTTGTGATTGGGCTAATAGATGTGAAAGTTGAAGGAGTATTGAGGATGGGGACCATTGATCAAGTGATGCAATGGGGGAGGGGGGAGGGGAGAGGGGGAGGGGGTGAAAGATTATGATCAGAATTTGTGAGTCAAAGTCAGCAATCGAGATTATATATTAAAGGCCTGGGTCAGAGTTGATGATTGGCTGTTAGAGGTAGAGTCCAGAGGTGGCAACCTGCGGCTACAGATGAAGGCTGGAGGCTATAATGGGTGGGGTGGAGCTGGAGGTTATAATTGCGTGTTGAGGTGGGGACAGGGAGATGTGGTTGAAGGATGGAAGCATAATCGGTGTTGGGGAGGGGAACGGCAGTCTGGGAAAGTGTGATGACACCAGGAGATAAATGCTGTACATTAAATTGGATGTCGAGATGGCCACTGATAGTTATGATAGGGGGCAGAAGGTAGTGGTCAATAATTAGGGGTGTGACATATCCTAAGGGTTGGGCTTGAGCTATCAGGTTTTGGCATTGGTGAGGCATTGGTGCAGGCAGCCGATCCGTGGAAGAAGGGCCATGAAATTAGGAATAGGTTGCAAACGTGGTGCGGAGATTTTGGTTGGGAAGCAAAATGGAGAACTGGCATCATAATTCAGCATTTTTGAAACATCATTAATGAGTCATACAGCACATAAATGGGTCTTGCATCCCACCATGTCCATGTTGATCATCAAGTGACCATACATTCAAATCCTATTTACCAGATCAATCCGTAACTCTCGATATTATGGTGATGCAAATGCGCATCCAGATAGTTCTTGAAAGTGAGAGTACTGCCCTCCACCATTTTCCCATGCAGTGTGTTTCCCCTCTAAGTAAAAACAATCCTGAGATCCCCTTTAATCATATCATTCCTCACCTTAAACCTATGCCCAGTGGATTCAGTTACTTTATTGGCACATGTGCCCAGATACAGAGGAATTCCTTGCGTTGCCCAGGGGGCCGCGGGCGGCAGACGCTCCCAGGAGGCCACGGAGAGGCCGGGCGTCGGGTCCCGCGGCTGGACTCAGGGTCGGCGTGGCGGAGCCGTCAGGGGAGGACCCGGCGGCAAACGAGTTTGGGCGCTAGCGGGCGAGGAAGAGGCCAGAGATCGTACGGGCCCAGGTGGGTGCCAGAGGTGAGATACGTTACCGAACACAAATGGGGACCCGGCGCAGAGGGGGGGGGGGGGGCACTGAGTACAAATGGGGACCATTGCGGAATAAATGGGATACTTTGTAACTTTGTCGACACCCTATATGTAGCGGCTCTTTGCATACCTTGTGTACGAAAAACAAAGAATCTCACTGTGACATGTCACATGTGATAATAAAGTATCATTTATTCATTCATGCATTTATTCAGGTTTGTAAAATCATCCTCTAATCATATATGTACACAAGTGCTGTAATTGTAGTGTATGAATAGTAGACTTCATTGAGGCAATACACAAGGTGGCACCACGCTTCCTGCGCCATTCTGTGCTTTTCAAGTATCCAAAGAGAATGGAATCTTACCTTACCTTGGCCTTAAAGGCCCATTGTCCTGGCAGCTGTGCTGGGTTGTGGTCAAAACAAGGTGTGAGCGTCCATGTTTTATTCATATTTTATTCAGCTTTTAATATAGAAAATTTTAAATTATAAAAGAAGTGGGCAGCACGGTGGCGCAGCAGTAGAGTTGCTGCCTTACGGCGCTTGCAGCACCAGAGACCCAGGTTTGATCCCGACTACGGGTGCTGTTTGTACGGAGGTCGTACGTCCTCCCCATGATCACGTGGGTTTTCTCTGAGATCTTCGATTTCTTCCCACATTCCAAAGACGTACAGGTTTGTAGGTTAGTTGGCTTGGCATAAATGTCCCTAGTGTATAGAGGTTAGTGTTAATTTATGGGGATCGGTGGTGGGAGCAGACTCGGTGGGCTGAAGGGTCTGTTGCTGCGCTGTATCTCCTAAGAAAAAGCTACAGAATGAATGCAACATTATTACATTTTTTAAGAATAATCTACTTCATATAATTTTGAGAAATGTCTCCAATTTGTGTGTACATGTTGGTTATGTCACTCTCTATTGCCTTCACTTTTTGGTGGTGTGGGAATGGACAACCCTGTGGGCAAAATGTTTCAATAAGCCAATTTAATCCGCAGGTGTCATTTAACGTCACAGACTGGGTTTCCTGGGACTCAGGAGGAAAGTGTCTGAAGGAAGCTGTGAAACACAGCTTGCAGCAGGAACTGACCTCATTCCCCAAAACCCCAAGCCAACCTGCTTCCCTTTGGGTGTGTAGGAAAGAACTGCAGGTGCTGGTTTACACCGTAGACACAAAATGCTGGAGTAACTCAGTTGGACAGACAGCCTATCTGGAGAGAAGGAATGGGTGACGTTTCGGGTCGAGACCCTTTTTCAGACTGAGAATCAGGAGAGAGGGAGTAGATATCGAGGGGTAAGGTTTGAAAACGATAGATCAAAGCTGACGATGATAAGGAAATGTTTTACTGTGAATATTGATTTCGCTAACTTCTTTCACTGTCCTTTTGATGAATTCTACTGATTATCTCCTTCTCCTTAGCTAACATGAACCATTCTAATAATAATAATAATAATACATTTTATTTATGGGCGCCTTTCAAGAGTCTCAAGGACACCTTACAAAAATTTAGCAGGTAGAGGAAAAACATGTAAGGGGAATGAAATAAATAGTAGAGACATGACTAGTACACAAAGTAAAGACAGAATTCAATTCAAAACACAATATGAGGCAATTAATGCACAGATGAAAAGGGAGGGGGACGTGGGGCTAAGGATAGGCAAAGGTGAAGAGATGGGTCTTGAGGCGGGACTGGAAGATGGTGAGGGATACGGAATTGCGGATCAGTTGGGGGAGGGAGTTCCAGAGCCTGGGAGCTGCCCTGGAGAAGGCTCTGTCCCCAAAACTGCGGAGGTTGGACTTGTGGATGGAGAGGAGACCGGCTGATGTGGATCTGAGGGACCGTGAGGGTTGGTAGGGGGAGAGGAGGTCAGTGAGATATGGGGGGGCCAGATGGTGGAGGGCTTTGTAGGTGAGGATCAGGATTTTGTAGGTGATCCGGTGGGAGATGGGAAGCCAGTGAAGTTGTTTGAGGACTGGAGTGATGTGATGCCAGGATTTGGTGTGGGTGATGAGTCGGGCGGCTGCGTTCTGGACCAGTTGGAGTCGGTTGATGTAGGTGGAGCTGATGCCAAGGAGAAGTGAGTTGCAATAGTCCAGTCGGGAGGAGATGAAGGCATGGATGAGTCTTTCAGCAGCGGGAGGTGTGAGAGAGGGTCTGAGTTTGGCGATGTTGCGGAGATGAAAGAAGGAGGTTTTAATGACATGGCGGATGTGAGGCTCAAGGGAGAGGGTGGAATCAAAGATCACGCCAAGGTTGCGGGCCTGGGGAGATGGGAAGACAGTGGTGCCGTCGATGGTGAGAGTGGGGTTATTGAGTTCTACATTTCCTTATCATCATCTGCTTTGATCTATCATTTTCACACCTTACCCCTCCATACCTGTAGACTCACTCTTCCCAGACTCTCAGTGTGAAGAAGGGTCTTGACCCGAAACATCAGGCATTCCTTCTCTCCAGAGATGCTGCCTGTCCCACTGAGTTACTCTGGAATTTTATGTCTCCTGGATAATTTATCCTACTATCCTGAAATCTGAAGCCTCCTCCAACCTGCGATCTAAAACTTATCCACTATCTGCTAACAACGGCAACCTCCCTCTGACCAATTCCCCACCCTGCAAACTCCCTGAAATGCCTAATATTCACACAGCCATTGTCTTTTTCATCCCACTCATATAATTGGGAAAGTAGTCTTGGAATTTGAGTCTCTGGTAGTTGGAGAGTGTTGTGGTGGGGATGGGGAGAGCTGGCATTTGGCCAGCAAGGTTGCGGCATTGTGAGAGGAAGTAGTATATGATGGAGGGGAAACATGACAAGTATGACATGGCCTTTAATTAATAGAGGTCCCATTCCAGAACTGTATTGGCAAGATCTTGTGCTAGGAATCCCTTTGGCAACAGTGAATGTTGTCATCCCGTATCCCATGATGTGGAAATTGTGCAAATTATATTCAAAACTGTCTGCCAAGTTTTCATTGTGGCCCGGGTCAAACCACAAATGGCCGCTATTCCAATAGGAGAAAATAGATTTCAGCTGCACAAGACTGAAGACAACTATTTGCAATTGAATACCCATGTGGAAAAGGGGGCCAATTAGGTTAGACAGAAAACCTTGCCGTTAGTTTAATTTAAAACTTAAAGCAAGCTGATCAGGAAAAATTAAAAAAGAGCATTATTTGGGATAATGGACTGATTTATTTTCATTAATTTTCTTAATCACAAATTGGGTTCTATTTTTGCTTTGATCAAGGTAAGATCTGATTACACCTTACCCTCAGCATCTTTATGCTGTCTGTAAACTAACGCTGGGGATATCCACATGCCGGGCTTTGGTTCAATTTCAAGAAGACTGAGGTGCAAAGGGTACATCTCAGACCTGGAACTTGTAGCTTTGCCACTGGGTTGCTAAAGGTGATATATAAATGGATGTACGTGCAGTTGGAACCCATTGGCTCCTCAGGTAGTTGAATGATCAATGAATGAATGTACTTTATTGTCACATGTCACAGTGATATTGTTTGTTTTGGATGCCCAGGGTATGCAGAGTCGCCAATTAAAGGGCACTGCCATAGTCACAAAGTGTCCCATGCCGGGTCCTCCTTTGTTCTCCCCCACTGCAGTTCCCCACACCGGTGGGCACTCCTTTTCTCAGGCAGATTTGTAATCTGTCCTGTCTACCTCTCCCTGCCAGTCGACAACCTCTTTAATTCCCCTTCAATCCTTCAGCATTGTCTTCAACAGTCCATGGTCATCCATCCACTCCATTCTCCAGTTGCCACCTTCTGCTGCAAGTGTTCACATCACCAGCCATGTGACCGTTACATCCAGCTGATATCGAGCCAGGAAATGATGTAAAACTGAGGTGCTGTCATTAAACAGGATTAGATATCAGAGCTACCTGCATTTTCATGTTGCAATCCCACAGCCCACTTCCCCTGCTGGAATTTGGGGGGTCTATATATGTCTGCCAGTCTAATTGTTGACTGCTCTGTAAATAAACAATGAGAAGAAATACCTGCAGCCTACAGATTTAGAAAGCTACTTATTCCTGCCACCCACACTTTGGCACAATACTACTTGTCTATTGACAAGATATTTATTTCTCTTGCATGAGACTACATTGGATCTACTTCAGAGGATTTTGAAGGTTTCCAATTTTAAATATAAAATTGCATCTTTATTGCGTTTTCAACTAACCTTGTTGTTAAAAGATCTTTTCCAGTTAAGAGTAGAAATGGGGGTCAATATAATTTCCATTAAAGACAACTTTGGAGAGAATGGAGTAATTTGTATACATTTATTTGTTGATTTGTTTCCTGTAGATCTTGTGTTGCATGTAATGATAAATTCAGATAATTGATGATAATTGGAATAAAGTAACCCTTAATTTTGTGAAGTTACCAAAGGATCAACACTTAACAATTGCTGGAAGTTGTTTCTGCATTGAAAATAAGATGATGTTTATTGAACTTAAAGGTCTTCCTGTGGATGAAGAAACGCTAAAGAGTGGTTGTTGTCTGACCGCTTCCACCTGAACACTGGGGGTAGGGCATGTCACAGAATTAGTTTCCGAATGGAACCAGGCCCATATGACGAACCTGGGTGAATCGCCACTAATCATACAAACTGATAATGCGAGCTAAAGTTGTTCAGCAGAGAAAAACCTCTAAAACTCACGATAGCAATTGAGGTCAGGTCTATAAGGCTGGATGAATTGCTCCATATTCTGGTAAATTTTCACTCTCATGAAAAAAACTACCTATATAAAATAGCATAATTGTTCAGGATTATATTTTGTAAATGTTTACATTTTCTGGGGCAAGATGTTTAGCAGGTTCACCAAGAAGAAGGAACTGAACAGAGTAAGGAATTAGCTTGAGTCCTTCTCATGAATTTACCACATGGCACCAATTATGTAGGACACATTTGTTTGTAATTCAGCATTTAGATAACTTGATACACCAGCCTGGTGAAACAGCGGGAGTTCACCGTCACTCTCAGTTACAGACAAATATGGTTCTTCTGATAAAAAATCTTTCTGGATAAAAATTGAGCTCAATTGTACCAGAAAGGTGAAAATGCCATCCAACATTTTGTGAAAGACCTATTTAGAAAGAGGAGATTATCATGTCTAGCAATTGATTTTGATATTATGTAGACATTTTATTCACATCCAATACTCTTTACTGTTACTGACCTTACCCTAACTGTGCTACGGTTTCACATGGTTTCTTGATATAATCTATATAACACATTTCAACATCTTAAAAATGTTCTCCCAGCAACAGCTAACATCAGCTGCTTACACTTCACCTTTCTTTGCTTTAAAAAAGATCCAGAGAGCTCATGTAACCCAAGTATCCTAAATCCAGTCTGCTGAGGATTGAGGGGTGAGATAGAGAGATGGAGAAAGAGAGAAAGAGTGGAGGCAGACAGAGAAACAGAGAGAGACAAAGATAAAGAAAGTGAGAAAGAGAGACAGAGAGAAAGAGAGAGAGAGAAAGAAAGAGTGAGAGAGAATATCACCCTTTATATTTCTGCAAATCTACCTCGTAGGCTCTTCTCCTTAAGTAATAAATAACTGACCACTGAGAATAATTCAGTACAGATGGCAATTTGCAATAATCGTATTCTCAGTATTTTCTGTCAATTTGTTTTGCACATTGATTAAAGAAACAATTAATATAGTGGATCATACTTATTCTCCTTTTCTTATCTCTCAATTTTAATAATCAACCCTGAAAATATTAGCTGTTGCCTCTATATTAGAAGTGTATGGGCTCAACTCGACATTTTATTGGGAACTCCAGGAGAAACTCCCAGTTCAGCAGTAACAGATGGATTATTAAAGTGAGACCTTATTAAATGGAAATATTGAAAGGAAGAGTGAGTCCTGGAAACATCCTCATAAAGCTTCTCTGCACTCTGCATTTTAATTCCAGTGTTTATGTGGAATGGCGTGATTGTTTAACCATGAATCTGGACTTGTCGCAAGAAAAAAAAGAGATTACTAAGAAAAAGAGATTACATTTTAACGAGGCAGATGGCAGATGACAGGGTACCAATACTAATATTCACATTTCAAAAAGACTGCAATCAATCAAACTATTGGGTAGTTTAGTTTTAGTTTAGAGATAAGGTGCAAAAACAGGATCTTCAGCCCACCGAGTCCGCACCGACTAGCGATCACCGCACGTAAACACTATCCTAAACACACTAGGGACAATTTACACATATACAAACCAATTAACCTACAAACCTGTACGTCTTTGGAATGTGGGAGGAAACCGAAGATCTCGGAGAAAACCCACGTGGTCACGGGGAGAACGTACAAACTCCGTAGAGACAGACAGCACCCGTAGTTGGGGTCGAACCTGGGTCTCTGGCGCTGTAAGGCAGCAATTCTACCGCTGCACCACAGTGCTTGTCTTGTCTTGCGCTTGTTTTTATTCCAAAAGCTCAATTTATCACTCCATGAAGGCAATGTTGGCTTGCAGCACCCACCAAATAACTGCAGTACAAGAATGATGGAAAAATGTCACATAATATGGTAAATGAAACACCAATTAGTTAATGTTTAATCCAAACTGTCTTCCTTGTTTATTGCAGATGAGAAGGTAGAAAATATTTTTTATAATGTTTTATCATTTACAGATATTAAATGATATATGATATATTTGCAAAGACAATCCTGTGAAAAACCAAGGTTTATACTGTAGCTGAGTGTGTGAAACAGAATGTGCAGTTGACCCTCAGGTTAGGTTTTTAAAGCCCAGAGATTTTCAGTCGATAGTAGTGATCAATTAATTTATTGTAAATGAATATCAATGAATATCAATGTTATAACAAAATAATAAAAGCACAAACAATCGATCATAAAGCCTTGTGGTGCAATAATTTTTAAAATTCTTTATTGGCATAAATAATCTGAACATCATAGCTTCACCAAACTTTGCACAAAACACAAATTGATATTTGCAGTTCAAAGAGCTGATATCCAATAGAACAGATGAAATTATAAATACCTTTTTTAAAGTGTAGAAAATTTTATAAATGTTACTGTACAAATGTACACAAGAAACTAACTGCATCCTTGCAGTAGAAACAATTGTTCTTTCAGATGAAGTGACAAAATAATATCATTCCAGCCCGTTTTACACCAGGCGTTATCACTAACACTGAAATAACATGGTATCCATTAATTCTGCTTCATAATATACAGGCTCAATAAGTTGTAAAGGAAAGAGAGAGAAAAAAATCTAGCTTTGTTTACCATGGTAGGCTTTTGCAATTATTTTTCTGACAAAGCTGTTGAGGTCACTATTCACAAAGAAAACATGCTAAGTACTAACACTTGTGACTTTAAACAGTGACTTGCAAGCAAATTGGAGCTAATAGAATATTTTAGTCATTTCTAATAGACACAGGACATTTGGCCATGCAGACTCATGGTTATTGTACAATGTGTCTTGTTTGTGCGAGTCTTCGGAGAGAACAACTCCCACTGACCACAGGTAATAAAGCTCCATGCATCCCCCTGCTGCTAACTGCTTTGCACGCTTTATTCTTCCATTCCAAATGGTTGTCTTAAATAAAACATCAATTGCTATTATATGCATCTGCTGCTCTCTGGCAGTAATTTTGAATCGAGATGGAAAGATATATGTCATAGGGAGAGGACAGGAAATTCATCGCCATAGGGAGAGACCAGGAAATGGGATTTAAAATGTCCATTTTTGAATATTTGCAAGTATGCCGCTGCTAGCTTTTTTTTAAACTTTTGATGAAAGCACATTATCAAATTATTCATAGCCACCATTTCTCTTACTTTCTCATTATATAGCAGGAATCATATATTAATATATATAGAAATCTCTTTCATTTTTTTTACTAGCAAGAACATTCTCACTGCCTCTGGGCAATGTAATAAAGAATACAACTAATTTGTTAAGATATGATTATATAAATTGCTTTTAGAAATTCACCATGCAGTCGTAATTTACATAATGATCTCCACTCAACTATTTCCCTTGTACTTATTAAAGTAGGAATTAACACCAGCCTTTCATAGTTCTATTTAAGTAGATTGGCACAGGTACTGTAAATTATTGCAGTCCTTTTACTTCTAAAACCTTGGTACACATCTGGTCCAGAGGAATGAAAGCATTCTTCTGAAATGTAAAAGATTTCCTACAAAAGAAACATGATCTGACTCAATCTGTCAGTATAAAATCACTCTCAGTTCAGCACTGTTATCACTCATTTACCAATGTATTGTTTGGAGGATGGCAAAAAGATGTAAGTAAGGTATTATGTTATTCTGATTGTGAGAGGATGAGTGTATAGGGCAGATTTAAGGCACATTGTTAGGACATTGAAGCTTTATTCTGCAAGTGGCGAGCAGCTGGATGATGTAGGCATGGCTGCAAATATCAGCAAGCCACTATTTGGAAACACGTTCCCCAGTCCAGAATGTACATGTCTTTCAACTTAAAATGAACAAAATTCAGCAAAAAATATCAACTGCAGAGGAATCAATACCAGAGTAAAAATACGATGAACTTACCTGCATTATATCTCCAGAAACGAGAAGTAATCCAAAAACTATTGACCTGACATAGCTGATACCTCAAATGATGTACAGGGTCAGTTAAACATCAAATCTGGGAAAGGAGTTACAGAACAAAACCAATTATATATGTTGGGTTTGCTGATGGGGGGTGGCCGTGCTTAGGAGTGGGGCAGGCAATGCTGATAGTGGCAAAGTGTGTGCTCTAGAGTGGTTGGTGACAAGTAATTTATATAATATAGGGACAAGCTCAACTCGCAGTAGAGAGTTTTGTTATGATAGATTTGTTTTGCACTATTGTTAATTAGGAATGCTGGCATACTTGTTTAATGTTTCCAGTGATATAATTTGTGCTTCCTACATTAGACATGCACCAGTTTTATCTTTCAAATGCTACATCTGTCTTTCCTGATAATCTTTCCCATGGTCTTTCCTAATAACATTATTTCTGGCTATTTTCTGACAGGAAAGTGTTAATTTCGAAATTGATCCGCAAAAATTGAATGTTATTTTCTCACGTAAATCTTCCCATCGATTTCTTTAATTACCAGTTTCATATTTATAGAACACCACAATTTGATAATACAAGTTTGATAATCTAATTTGTATTGACAGCAAAATAAAATACATAACATTGAAATCAGGTCAATACTACCCTTTCTTTCAACATTAAAATTAAAGGTGAACAAGAGAACTAGATTTTGATTGATTTCTAATTACTGTTAAAATTAGATAAAGAATCAGATTTCAGTAAAACATCTTGGGATAGATCTCGACGTGTGTGTGATGGTACAAAAGAGTGATAATGAGTTAGTAGTTCATTTTCTCTCAATTCTGACATTTATTTCCATGGAGGCAGGGGAAAGGTTCAGAGATAGGTCATAAGGTCATGCGAAAGGAGCTGAATTAGGCCATTTGGCCAATCAAGTCTACTTCACTATTCATTCATGGCTGATCTATCTCTCCCCCCTAATCCCATTCTCATGCCTCCTCCCCATAACCCTTGACACCCGTATCAATCAACAATCTATCTATCTCTGCCTTAAAAATATCCATTGACTTGGCCCCCACAGCCTTCAGTGGCAAAAAATTCCACAGATTCAGAAATTCCTCCCCATCTCCTTCCTAAAGGAATGCTCTTTAATTCTGAGGCTATGACCTCTAGTCCTAGACTCTCCCACTAGTGGAAACATCCTCTCATCTTTTAATCATCCTTGATTAAAGACAAAATCTGCACTTGTCCAGTATGTCATTTGTTTAGTTTGGTTTAGTTTAAGAGATGCAAAGTGGAAACAGGCCATTCAGCCCACCCCTCCGTGCCTACCAGTGATCACCCATACAATAGTTCTATCCTACACACAAGGGACAATTCACAGAAGCCAATTAACCTACAAACCTGCTCGTCTTTGGAATGAGAGATGGAACGGAAGCATCCGGAGAAAACACACAGCGTCACAGTGAAAACGAGAAAGAAAATGTCCTATGAGAACATTTAAAAAAAGAAGAAAGTTCTTCCCAGATGTTATCAGGCAACTGAACCATCCTAACACCAACCAGAGGGTGGTCCTGACCTACCATCTACCTCACCTTTAATTGGATTTTACTGGACTTTGTCCAGTTATTCCCTTTATTCCGCATCTGTACATTGTGGATGGCTTGATAGTCATCATGTACTGTATAGCCTTGACTTGTTGGCACACAATAAAACAGCTTTTCACAGTATCTTAGTACATGTGGAAACTAAAATGTGGAAAAATTATTTGTTTAGTTTGGAGATACAGTGCGGAAACAGGCCATTTGGCCCACCGAGTCTCCAACAACCAGCGATCCCCACACGTTAACACCACCCTACACACACTAGGGACGATATTTATTCCAAGCCAATTAACCTACATACCTGTAAGACTTTGGAGTGTGGGAGGAAACTGAGATCTCGGAAAAAACCCACGCAGGTCATGGGGAGAACGTACAAGCTCCGTAGTCAGGGTCGAACCCGGGTCTCTGGTGTTGTAAGAAAGTAGCTCTACCGCCACCGTGCTACCCAAAATATTCAAAATGTGTTGACTTTATTTCTTGTTAGCTTCTGAAATAGTGAATTTCTGAAAGTCAATCTTCTGATTCCTATAATAAAATCCAATAAGTATTCTCCACGAGATCAATGGTTTAAATACCCAAATCTAGGAAAATGGCATAGATAAAAATAAATGATGTGAATATTTTTTTAAGTTCTTGGTTTGTCACTATAACTTTAGGTACATTCCAATCCAAGACCGCCAACAGTCACGCACAATTTGGCCTGACTACACCAGCAATGCCGACTTAACTTTCAAACCACAGTGTAATTTAATTGAGAGATACAGCATGAAAATATGTCCTTTGGCCCACCTAGCCCATGACCACTTTTGTTCATTCACCCGTTCATTCTAATTCTATGTCATTCCATTTTTGCATCTATTTCCTTCACACCAGGGGCAATTTACAGAGGCCAATTAACCTACAGATCTATGTTCCTCTAGTATATTGGGGGGAAAAATGAAGCACCCGGAGGAAATGCACAGAGTCACAGGGAGAACGTGCAAACTCCACACAGACAACATCCAAAGGATCAAGCTTGACTGGCGCTGTGAGGCAGCAGTTCCACCAGCTGCGCCACTGTGTCGTCAAAGTGAAGTAACAAATCTGGAGGAAATATGCTGACAGCTTGGTGCCAGGAATAAATCTTCCCGTCAACAAACCTACAACCAGCTCCCCACAAGTGCAACACTTCCTCGGCCAAAATGAAACTGGACAACATTTTATCCATTCTAATGGGCCAGTCCCACCTATGCGATTTTTCAGGCATCTGCCAGCGACTGTCAAGTTGCCTGAAAAACCGGCAATTGGAACGGTGACTGTCAGAGTGCAACACAACACGCAAACACATCACAAAGGTGGGGGACAGGGCAAGCGGGGAGAGCGCTGTCTGAAATTCACACGGTGCAAAGCCAAGGTGATACAGGCACACACCGCAATGAACAGGAAGGTTGGCGCTGTAATTAAGACGGTGAAAGCACAGTGTACGATAAGTCCTTTAAAAGAGAGGGGGGAGGGGCAAGGGGGGGGGGGTGTGGAGAAAGGGGGAGGAGTGGAGATAGCTTTTAAGAAGCCAGACAACTTTTAATAAGCCAGAGATACACGGCTGTGAAGCTCGGCAGACATTTAACATTACCGGTCAGTTATCCTTAGTTCAGAAAACTACTGCTTACGTTTTTTTCCCTCAGTGAGCCAATGAAATTCACCGGTCAGCACCGGCTACAACCTACGAGAACCTTCGACCTCCTGGCCACCCACTAGGACCTCCTGGCGACCCACCTACGGCACGAGAATTCTCGCTACTCCCCATGGCGGCTTCATTCTAGTCACTGCAACATGTTGAAAAATTTGAGGCGACCATAATGAGGCCGCAACTAGTTCCCAGAATGTGGGAACTCCTCACGACCATGAAGGCGACTCCCCGGCAACATGTGGCGACCATGTTGCGACTGCATAGTCTCCTGCAGTCGCCCAAAAAGTCGCTTAAGTGGGACAGGCCCATAAATGTCCTGCAGTTGGAGGCAGCACGTTGGGTAAATTCCACAGCACATGGAAGAACACAGACTGTTCCGTTTCCCATCCAAAACAATGCATTTCCGTCCACCTAGCCTGGCCTGGGAATATCCAGATCTGCCCCAAATGTGTTAAAATGGCATTGATCTGCCCAAAATGTGTCAAATGCCGAGAGTTAAACGTCACAGCCATAACTGACATAATGTCCATAGTAAGTACATGAAGGGCAAAGAGGGACCATCTGGCCACGTTGTACTTTATAAATTTTATTATTTAATTCTTTATTTCGAACAGAATAAAAAATAAAAAGCAAGTATGAAAAACCATGCAAAAAAACAAAAATCAAAACAAGAATATTTATAAAGTGTCATAAACAATATGTATAAATAAATGAATCGTAAAAGGAGCAGGAAGAAGCCAAAGCTTAGACCCAAAGTTGCATTGGCATCATTTAAATTGCACCTCCCACCAATCCCCACTGGTATTTACCACTAACTTAGAAACATAGAAACATAGAAAATAGGTGCAGGAGGAGGCCATTCGGCCCTTCGAGCCAGCACCGCCATTCATTGTGATCATGGCTGATCATCCCCTTTCAATAACCCGTGCCTGCCTTCTCCCCATATCCCTTGACTCCACTAGCCCCTAGAGCTCTATCTAACTCTCTCTTATATCCATCCAGTGATTTGGCCTCCACTGCCCTCTGTGGCAGGGAATTCCATAAATTCACAACTCTCTGGGTGAAAAAGTTTTTTCTCACCTCAGTCTTAAATGACTTCCCCTTTATTCTATGACTGTGGCCCCTGGTTCTGGACTTGCCCAACATTGGGACCATTTTTGGCGATCACGTTCTTATTGATTTTGCTTATCAGTTAATAATTAAAATAGATATTTTCTAGCTTCTCTATTGCAATGCCATGTGATGCTACTACAGAAAGAGATATATTATGTGTCAGTTGCTGAGGTTTGTTTTGCGATTACCCTTGGCAACATTACGCAGTTAAATGCCTGAAATAGCAGACAGCTAACAATTCTATTTTTGCTCATTATGATGGCATACTTTTAATCATGTCTGAATACAGTCAGGAAGCTGATGATGGGGGATGGGGCAAGAAAAATAATGGGAAAGGTGATAAAACATCACCGTTTTTGTAATCAGAGCGCACATGACTTTTAAATGATGGGTGAATAAGCAAACAAATATTTAAATAATACTGAGACAAGTTAATAAAATGGACCTAAGCAAGTTAAAATCCTTTGTACAAATAATGTTACTTGAATGAAACTGACAGTTCTTAAACTTTTCAGCATTAAAGGGGAGTAAGTGAGTAAGTAACATGTAGTTTCTTTTGAAAATTAACATTTTTATGAGACAAATTGGTTCTTAGACCATAAGGATTTCTGGAGAATATCCCTTAAATAAAACGTGTTGAGAATGTGGTATGTGCTATCATAGAGTCATAGATTCATGGAGCATGGAAACAAGCCCTTTGGCCCAACATGTCCACACAGACCAACATGTCCCATCCACATCGACCCATCTATGTCCCATCTATACTAGTCCCACCTGCCTGAATTTGGCCCATATCCCTCCAAACCTGTCCTTTCAATAAAGAACACAATTTGCCAAGGTTAATTTAAGATGGCTTAAATAAACGCACGAGGGAGAGAGGGATAAATTGTACACTGGTAAGAGTGAAACATGGAGTGATAAGGGACTTAAGTGTAGAATGCAAACGCCACATATATTTGTTTAGAGGAATGGTTTATTTCTGTATTGTAAATTACATATCATCTTTGAATTAATGTGCTGAATATTTAATGTTCACCAAGTGAGGCAGTATCACTAGAAAGAGACGTGTAGGAATGAACTGCAGATGCTGGTTTAAATCGAAGATAGACACAAAACGCTGGAGTAGCTTCTCTCCAGAGATGCTGCCTGCCCCGCTGAATTATTACAGTATGTTCGTGTCTATCACTAGAAAGAGAAGAAGGTTTTAACATTTTGGATCAATGATGTTGCCTGAAGCTGGATTTTACGATTTGTTTTGATTAGGAAAACAGTGTTCAATATATTTTCAGCACTTGGTTATGCAATGTCAGAAAACAAAAGTGAAGGAGCTAATTAAATGAGGAAAAACGGTCAGATACTAGCTACAGAAAGCCAAATAAAATGCCCACTTTATCAACTCGGATGATAAAGGACGCAAAGGATCAGATATTTTCTAGATAATCAAAAGGGGTAACTGTTAAATATGAACATTATCTGCTGGTACTTAGGGTTACAGTTTAATCAAGTTTGACTAATCTCCATACTGAAGTTGGTGGTTTTCTTATTTGTTTAACAATGCTAACAGAAATTAAGGTGTTGAACAAAGTAACTGAAAGAAAAACTACACAGACCGATTGGAGAGTACAGGATTTGGGTACTTTGATATTTACATTATATTAAAAAATCAAACAGACCTGATAATATTCATCCACAATTCTGTAATAATGGGCATTCGCTTCCATTTCCAAGAAACTACTTTTTCAGTGGACGTTTGTCCTATTTATCTAGAATTTTCCTTAATACATTCACAAGTTTAAGCAGCTGCCAGCAAGCGTATATTTATTAATCATCCCTAAACCCATCTAAAATTAGGGTAATTAAGAGTCATCGCCTTTCTGTCGGTCTGGAGGCAGGTTAAGATGACAAGCTTCCAGCCCCAAAGGACATTCGTAAACCAGATGAGGTCTTAGGCAGTTATCTTTACTAATATACTGGCCATTTATACCAGATATGCCAAATTTAAATTCCCTTTCTCCTAAAACATTACCGAAACTTATACATGTGGTTTATTAACCATGTTTTTAAATTAGTAGCCCAGTAACATGAATATAAAGTGTTTAAGAAGGAACTGCAGATGCTGGAAAATCGAAGGTACACAAAAAAGCTGGAGAAACTCAGCGGGTGCAGCAGCATCTATGGAGCGAAGGAAATAGGCAACGTTTCGGGCCGAAACCCAGAAGGGTTTCGGCCCGAAATGTTGCCTATTTCCTACGCTCCATAGATGCTGCTGCACCCGCTGAGTTTCTCCAGCTTTTTTGTGTAACATGAATATAAATATCCCCAAATAGCAGGATCTCATTAAATATTGGTCTTTACTGTTTCTCATCTGTTATTTGTTCAGGTGTCTTTAATGAATAAATGCTAGCTAGAAATTTCAATAAATCTTTCGGTCTGTCTTATCACCTCAGACTGAATAGTCCGGACCTAGAACATTTCCCTCCACAGATGCTTTCTGACCCTCTGAGTTCCCCCAGCACTTTGTATTTAGCTCAAGATTCCAGCATCTGCAGCCTTCAATTGATTTGAATTGATTTCAATTCATTTGACAAGGTACGTTACCTTCCAGCTTGTACCCAGAAGTGGAAAGCTAATCGATTCTGGTCCTTTCCCCAATCTAAACATCACTACACCCTAAGAATGAACAGTAATTTTAGTCTGATACTTAGTGAATGAGAGAATCTAATCAAGTCCAACAACAACAACCTGCTGGTAAATTCCTGCAATTTGTAATTTAGCCTGAACGCTGGCATGTGAAGAAAGCTGTGTTGCCGACTTGATATTTACATTACTATTGTTGCCAACATAACATAGTCAAGAATTACATGTCCTGACCACCCCCACAGACTGGTAAATAACACATTCTAAATTTTTAGGCCTTTAAAGACTCATTAGTTATCCAGTAATAATCAGGAAGCTTCCGGAAATGGTGGCGCTGCCCAAGCAGCTGCGGCTCACCTGCAGTCCGTCTGTCTTTCCTTTTCTTTTGTCCTGTTGTTTTGTTTATTTTGTTTATTTTAGTTGTGTATGTGTGGGGGGGGTGGGGGAAACTTGTTTTAGTCTCTTCCTTCGGGGGGATGTGACCTTTTCTTGTCGTATCCCCTGTCTCCGTCTCCGTCTGCGCTGAGGCCTAATCGTGGAGCTGGCGGCCTCCAACTGGGACCGACCTTGAGGCTCTGAGATAAATCGGAGCCAGGACTTTCCAACCGACTTAGGGGCTGTGGTGGCGTTGCAGCGGCGGCGACCCGACTTCGGAGGCTCGGCCGCGGGCCCAGTGGACGACAACGTCGGGAGCTCGCTGGTCCCAGGGTGGTGACCGGTTCTCCGGAGCTCCCGCAACGACAGCTTCGTCCGCTGGACTGGAGGGGGGCAGCTTCGACCGGCCCGGGCCGCGGAGTTTGAACCGGCCCATTTGCAGAGCTCGGATGCGGCCGCTGGACTTACCATCACCCGGCGGAGTCCCTACATCGAAAGCTGGATCGACTCAACGCAGAGGGAGACGAGGAGGGAAGAAACAAGGACTTTAAGACTTTTGCCTTCCATCACAGTGAGGAGGTGCCTGCTAGACTCACTGTGGTGGATGTTAAACTGTGTTAAGTGTGTGTTTTGTTAT
Source organism: Amblyraja radiata (assembly GCF_010909765.2). NCBI lineage: Eukaryota > Metazoa > Chordata > Chondrichthyes > Rajiformes > Rajidae > Amblyraja > Amblyraja radiata. The sequence goes on from NC_045980.1 coordinate 5,022,347, forward strand.
GTTATTCTATGTTATGACTGCAAGGTATACAATTTACAATACGACTTAAATGTCTGAATGACAATAAAGGATACTTTACTTTACTTTACTTTACTTTACATAGTTGGGAATAATATTCCTCCTGATTTCCTGTAAGTGGCTGCGGTGCGTTAAAGGGCAGCACAGTGGTGCAGCTAGTAGAACCGTTGCCTCACAATGCTAGAGACCGGCCGTAAATGGCCCTAATGTGTAGGTGAGTGGTAGAATCTGGGGGGGTGATGAGATGTGCAGAGAATAAAAGATGACATTGACAAGGGATTAGTGTTATCTAGAATATGTGGAACTTGTTGGGTCCCAGTCACACGGAAGGCCTGATCCCCCAAAGCAATCCGTTCCCCAACTCAATATTCCCCCACTCACCCATAGCCCCTAACTGTGCAGGCGCGGCTCATTTACCCTCATCTCCGAGCACTCCCTCCCCCTCCTCTTCATGTGTGGGAGGGGAGAGGGGAGGGAAGTGGGATGTGTGGCGGGTGGGGTGTGGGGTGGGAGGGGAGGAGGGGTGGGTGTGGGGGAGGGGGGAGTGTGGCGGGGGGGTGGGGTGGGGCAGGTGTGTATGTGGTGGGAGGGGTGTGGGAGGGGGGAGGAGGGATGTGGGAGGGAGTGTGTGGGAGTGTGTGTGTGGGGGGGAGTGTGTGGGCGGGCGGAGTATGTGTGTGGGGGTGTGTGTGTGGGTGGGGGGATGCAGGTGGAGGGGTTGTGGGGGTGGGAGGGGTGTGTGAGCAGGGGGAGGGATGTGTGGTGGCAGGGGGGGTTGTGTGGGCGGGGATTTGTGTGGGTGGGGGGGTTGTGGGAGTGGGGGGGGGTTGTGTGGGCGGAGGTTTGTGGGGGGGTTGTGTGGGTGGGGGGGTTGTGTGGGCGGGGGTGTTGTGGGGGTGGGGGGGGTGTGGGGCGGGGGGTGTGGGGGGTGTGGGGGGGGTGTGGGCGGGGGGGGGGTGTGTGTGTGGGCCGGGGTGTGTGCATGTGGGCGGGGGGTGTGAGGAAGGGGAGTTGTGGGCGGGGGGAGTTGTGGGGGGAGAGGGGTGTGTGGGCGGGGGGATTGAGCTCGGAGAAAATACGGGAGAAGAGCCATGAGGGAGAGGGGGGCATCATGGGGGAGGAGCCAGCGAGGGGGACCAGAGGGGTAGTGGCTGGAATTGGCGGTGCGATGGGGACTCACGGCGGGCGCTTGTCGCTGCTCATTCTTCTCTGCCGGGATCAGAGTCTCCGCCTACCGTTTGGCGACATCGGCAACATCTCCGACTCCGGGCTGGGCTGGGCCACCCACGCTGGGCTGGGCTGGGTCGGGTATCCGACGCTGGTCTGCTGCTTGGGGCGGGGCTGCTGCTTGGGGCGGGGCTGCCGCTTGGGGCGGGGCTGCTGCTATTGGCGGAGCTGTTGCTTGGGGCAGGGCTGCTGCTTGGGGCGGGGCTGCTGCTTGGGGCGGGGCGGGGCTGCTTCGGGTCCCTCCGAAAGTCCGGTTGGAAACCTCCGCCGGCCACCATCAGCTCCAGTAAAGACGCGATGGCGCAGGAAAGGGCGGACCATCCCGGGGAGTGACGGGGAAGAGACTAATCCGCGCGGTGCTGGAAGGCAGGAGAATAGATCGATCTGCGCAAGCGCGGTTTTTAAGATTTTTAAACCTCGCTAACTTTTATGACATTCAACCGATCGGAACCAAACTTGGCGCACTCGCAGCACAGGAGAACGGTGAGCGAACTGGCGAAAAAATCGTAGCACTACCGCGAACCATTTTTGCGCAAATAGAAAGACCGCCAAACCGGATGATAACAAGATCAGAGTTTTGGGTATGTACAGCTGGATGGGTGTCTGACATAGACTCTGAGAGCTGAAGGACTTGCTTACATGCTGTATCTCACTGCAGCTCTATGACTTATTAAGCCCTGCAGAAGGCACTGCTTGTTATTCTTTGTACTAACACTGGCAGGTTGCCAGTGAATGGAGGTGGTCTGCTGGACCTCCTGTTGTTTTACATCTCCATTCAGGATTTTTGTTCATTATTTAGTAAAAGCAGACACCCTACTACACTCTTGATAAATTCAAAATGTAGCAGCCAGCAACATGTACATAGCCACGGGAGTGTGATTCACAGAGTGATGAGCAGCATGAGTTCTGCTTTCCACAGAGCTGTGTATTAGAACTATATCTCTTAGAATAGACGTTATATAATACAGTCCAACTCTTGAGGATCATAGATCAAATCACATCAAATGAGCTATGCCAAAAATTGTGTTCAATGGCAAGGCTGAGACCTGAACAACAGCATCAATTGGTACGTCAAAGGTATATATTTTCACAGACCATATCAAGCATCATAGTTCAGAAGTTCAATAATATACGCAGGGGCCCAATATCAGGGTATGTGATGCAGGCAGAAGAGCCTAGGGATGTCCCTGTGGCTTTTTGATGTGCGTTCTGTAGCTCTGTGATGCAACCGATGGTACAAAAAGTTCCCCCTCTCTCCCTCTCTAGTGGAACTAATGTCTTTATAGGACCAGAATTTGAACAAATTCTCTGAATTTTTGGTAGTGTATTACGATTGATTAATTAATTAATTTTTGAAAGCAGAAATTGCAATAAAGTTTGGGCCCCTGTCTTCATTTGCTGGTGTTATTGTGAGATAAAATGATATGATGGATAGCAGAGACGAGAAAAGCACCAATAATTTTCTTTCAAACAGAGAACAGCGTGTGATATTTAACACAAGATGTTTAGCAGTACAGTAAAACATTAATAATCTCCCATCCAATGACATTGAAATACCAGCCTATCTCGGCATGATATGATTCCTATGCTCCATTTGAGACACTGGAACACAGGTTCCCCATCTTCATTGTGACACAGCAGGGCACCAGTTCCCATGCTCTCTCTCTCACACACCAAAGCTCTGGTTTGCTTGTTCCCTGTGAATCGCTGGGACCCTGTTGACACTTTCTCTCTGACACACTGGCACCTCCGTTACCTTGATTTAGGTCACACACTGGATTCACTGGAAATTGTATTATTCTCCCGTGTAACATCTAAAAAAAGGTGAATTAAAATTAGGTTGAGATATTTACAGGAACAACATTGTGCATATCAGCGAGCTGAGCACCACTAATGTTTGGAGCAGTCTGCATTCGTGTAGTTAATAAAAGCAAATTAGGAGAAATTATTTCTACTAGGAAATACAAGAGATTTTGGCTGATGAGCAAAGAAACGTTTTTTAAATGCATGTTTGATGGCAGGTTGTTCCGATTCGTGCACACCAATGACTATAGCTATTCAGATACATCATGTCCCTTAGGTGTACCTGTGGAGAGAGCCTTTAGTACCTTATGGTAATCGAACAATCAAGAATCTGAGGAAATTGTGTACATTTTAAATTTTACTCTCTGGCCGATTTCACTTTCTGTGATAGACACAAAAAGCTGGAGTAACTCAGCGGGACAGGCAGCATCTCTGGAGAGAAGGAATGGGTGACGTTTCGGGCCCGGACCCTTCTTCACTTTCTGTGAAGTCAATTGGTAATCCTAAGTGATCCTGGCTGAAGACATCTATGGGTGTGATAGTCCTTTATCAGATAGTTAATTTGGCACATCCTCACATCTGCTCTGCTCTTCATTCTCCCTCCAAAATATTTCACTTCATTGATCAGAAGCATTCAATGGGAGGTTTAAATTATCTCCCTTCATTAAAGGGGTAAATAATACATTGTTGAGACAGCCGGCAACTATCCCATTAACTATTACACCCAAATATACTGTGGATATGAACTGAGGCATTACCATTGTTTGACTTGCAGTATGTAATTCAAAATTTATATTACCCCAGCTATTTTTTAACGCTACTATATTCTCCATTATAATTTTCTATGAGCATTGCTTCTCATAAACACATTCAATTACAATATCTCTTCATGTGCATCTATTCCCCCTGATGCTTCGTGACAGATACTTTATGCAGCTTATCACTGAGCTATTCATCAGGCAACACTGCTTCATCTGATTTTCCTCCTGTTATTGAGGCAGAGTGTACTTTCCGAGTGGAGATAATAAACAAAGCTACAAGTTCTGTCAATTTGATATGGAAACGGAAATGCTGACAATGCATGCAGGTCCATGCAAGGAAAAGGATAAGCAGAAAAATTATGTTCAGGTTTCATTTGAACTGTAAAATGGGAGATTAATCTGATTCTGTATATTACTGAGAGAAACAAATAGGTTAAGCAAAGAGGTTGCATGTTTTTTTTTTAATTGCCTTTAACAGTGGTGATAATAGTTACAGCTTTCTTGGTTTTCTGTTACCTGTTGGTTCAGTTACTATCACTTAGAACTCACGCCACAGATCTGACCGATAAGTAGTCTATGTTCTTTCTTTATTGGTGCTGGTGGATCTGATGTGCATCATCGGCACAGTCTGTATTAATATTTCTGTCAGCTATAAATCGATACATATCGTATATTCTGTGCCAGCTGTGGTAGCACTACCATTTGTGGCAGAATGTTACATGTTCCCATTTGAGGGATTTAAACACAAAACCCTTGGGCGACACATCTCAGTGTGGTGCTGAGGGACAGTGCCATTATCAAGAGAGGCCTCTTTCAGATGAAACATTAAAATCAGTCTCCATCTGGTCTCTTAGGTGGAGGTAGAAATTCCACTGCAATACTTGGAAGAGGGACAGTGGAGTTACAGAAAATGACCTGGACAATAGTTAACTCTCACTCAACATGACTAACAAAATCTATTGAGTCTTTATCACATTGCAGTTTGTGAGAAGCTGCTCAGTGCCCTATAAATTGACAGTTATCACACTCCACTGGAGATAAAGCTCTGAAATGCCTTGAAAAGGATTGAAATGAACTATATATTTGCTGCCTTTATTTCTTTGCATATTGTGTACTACTTAAGTAAAAAGTATAGTCTACTCTTTGCCTCATTAGAGTAGTTTCAACCATTCGTAAAGGCTCATTGTATAATTGTGGCCCTGTCTTTCAAACTGTTCATTTGAAAGACGGTGCAGTGGTAGAATTGCTGCCTTACAGCGGTGGAGACCAGGGTTCGATCCTGACTGCGGGTGCTTGTTTGTACGGAGTTTGTACGTTCTTCCTGTGACCTGCATGCGGGTTTTTCCGGGCTCCGGTTTCGTCTCACACTCCAAAGATGTACAGGTTTGCTTGGTATAATTGTAAATTGTCCCTCGTGTGTGTAGATGGCATTATGTGTGGGGGTCACTGGGTAGCGTGGATCTGGTGGATCAAAGGGCCTGTATCCGTGCTGTGTCTAAACTAAACTAAACAGAGGAATTTTGAGGAATTATAAAGAAGGGAGGAAAAAACTCGTGGCGATGAAAAGAGCCAAAAGAGCTCAAAAAATGGTTTTGGCGAGTTGAATTAAAGAAAATACCACAGCTTTTTATACTTGCTGTAGAATAAGAGAGTAACCAGGGAGAAGGTAGGACCACTTAAGGATAAAGCAGAGAATTAGGGGCTGGAGTCTGGGGGTGTGGGTGAGGTACTAAACTAGTTATTTGCAGCTGTTATCACTACGGAGAATTTTGTGATCAGAGTGGGGAATACTGATAGGCAAGGACAGTTTGAGATTAAGGAGGACGTGGTTTTGTGAATCTTGAATAGCATTAAGGTTAAGAAATCCCGAGGACCTCATGGGATCTATCCCAGGTTATTGAGAGGGGCAAGAGAGGAGATTGTGGGAGCCATGACGAAGATCTTTGAGTCTTCTGCAGCCACAGGCAAGGTCCGAGAGAACTGGAGTGTGGTCAGTGGTCAGTGGTAAGGAAGTAATGGAGAGGAATATGCGGGATAGGATTAACTCCCTTTGGAAGAAATTTGGTTAATTCGGGACAGTCAACATAGTTTTGTACACGACAGGTCATGTCTTGATAATTTGATCAATTCTTGAGGCGGTAACAAAGGTGATCGATATGGGTAGAGCAGTAGTGATTTACATGGAATTTAGTAAGGTATTTGATAAATTCCTCCATGACAGGCTGATCCAAAAGATTAAGATGCACAGGATTAACAGTGACTTGGTCATATGGATTCAGTTAGAGTTATAGAGCATGAAAACAGGCCCTTCTGCCCAACTTGCCCACACTGGCCAACATGTACCAGTACCCTCGTCTCACCTCCCAAATGTCCTATCTATGTACCTGTCTAACTGTTTCTTAAAAGTTGGGATAGTCCATGCTTCAACTATCTCCTCTGGCAGGTTGTTCCATACATCCATCACCCTTTGCATGAAAAAGTTATCCTGCAGATTCCTATTAAATATTTTCCTCTTCACCTTAAACCTATGTCCTCTGGTCCTCGATTCACCTACTCTAGGCAAGAGACATCTTGTGCATCTACCCAATCTATTCCTCTCATGATGTTGTACACATCTATAAAATCACCCCTCATTCTCCTGCGCTCCAAGGAATAGAGTCCCAGCCTACTCAACCTCTCCCTATGGCTCAGACCCTCTAGTCCTGGCAACATCCTCGAAAATCTTCTCTGTACCCTTTCCAGCTTGACAACATCTTTCCTGTGACATGGTGCCCAGAATAAACACAATACACTAAAGTGGCCTCAACAACGACTTGTACAACTGCAACATGACCTCCCAACTTCAATACTCAATACCAAAGATCCAGATCTTTGCTCAATACTCTGACTGATGAAGGCTAATGTTCCAAAAGCCTTTTTGACGACCCTATCTACCTGCGACTCCACCTTCAAGGAACCATGCACCTGCACTCCTAGATCTCTCTGCTCTACAACACTCCCAAGAGCCCTATCACTCACTGTGTAGGTCCGGCCCATGTTAGACTTTCCAAAATGCAAGACCTCACAATTCTCTGTATTGATGCACAACAGAGGGTTGAGGTGGAAGGACAATATTCAGTCTGGAGATCTGTAACCAGTGGAGTTCCGTGACGATTTCTGCAGGGATCGCTACTGTTTGTGATAAATATAAATGACTTGTCTGTAAATGTAGACGGATTGGAGAGTAAGTTTGCAGACGACAATAAGATTGATGAGGTCGCAGTTAAAATATACATGGGTGGATAAATGGCAGATGGAGTTTAATCCCAGCAAGTATGAGATATTGCACTTTGAGGTCAAATGTGAGGGGACAAAATACAATTAATGACATAACCCTCAACAGCATTGAAGGACAGAGGGATCATGCGGTCTAAGTCCATAACTTGGAGGCATAGATAGAGTGATAAAGACGGTGTATAGGTCACTCATGGGTGAGGACATTGAGTGCAAGCATCAGGAAGTCATAATGTAGCTTTATTGGAATTTGGTCAGGCCACATTTGGAGTATTGCATGCAGTTCTGGTCAACTCATTCCAGGAAGGATATGGAAGCTTTGGAAAGGATGCAGAGGAAGTTTACCAGAATGATAAAACAAGGAACTGTAGATGCTAGTTTACAAAAAAAGATGCAAAATGTTGGAGTAACTCAGCGGGTCAGGAAGTATCCCTGGAGAACATGAAAGAAGGATCCCAAACCAAAACTTACATATCTATGTCTTCCAGGCCTGCTGCCTGACACACTGAGTCATTCCAGCACTTTGTGTCTTTTTACCAGAATTATTGTTTGGATTGAGGGATATTAGCTACAGGGAGAAGTTGGACAGACCAGATATTGTGGAGAGATGTATAGAGGTTTAGATACTGTAGACATTCAGAACCTTTTTCTCAGGAAAACTCAAATACTAGACGGTATGCCTTTAAGGTGACAGGGGCAAATTTTAAAGGAGATATGCAGGGGAAGTTTTCTTTACACAGAGGATGGTGAGTGCCTCAAATGCTTTGCCAGGGTTGGTGGTGGAGGCACATGTGATAGTGGCACATACGATAAGAGACATTTGGATATGTATATGGATATGCAGGGAATGGAGGGATATGGGTTATGTGTCGGCAGATAGGTGGTGGTCTTGGCATTATGTTTGACAAAGACATTGTGGGCCAAAGGGCCTGTTCTTCCGAATGTATTGTTATATGTTGAATGTTTTAATGCAAGAGTAACAAGGTTGGTCATTATTTACTCTCCATGGCCATTACAAATCTTTTCCTAGAAAGCAGTGTTTGAAAGGAAAACATTTCTGAAACCTCACGAGGCATTTCTCCGTCAGTTAAAAGGAATGTATTAATCAGGCGACCAGTACCCGGATGTGGCGTCGAAGGACGAGAAGCTGAAGCAAAGAAGTGGAAGCCAAGTACCCGAACGTAAACAAAGCCGAAACGCCAAATAACCGAAAGGGTGGGACGCCTAAAAGCGAACTAACTGAAAGGCTGCGTCGCCTAAAAGCAAACTCACCGAAAGGCCGCTCAGCCGAAAAGTCAAATAATGGACATGACGTCGCCGGTGGGGTGGGACTTGTCAGTGATTGGTCCAGACCCCCGCGTCCATCACAACACTGGCCGGTGGAAACGGCAGGAGCGGGGTCATTTTCCCACACAAGCCTTAGGTGACTGGGCACTCTGAACCTGAGCACCAAGTTGTAAGCGGCTGAAGGAGCGCATCCCTCGGGACAGCCCCCACTCTCCCATGGCCACCCTCCCCCTCGTCTCCCCCGAGCGACTGCACTGTCATGGGCTGTGAGTGGCAGCCCAGGTGGAGCAGAGGTGTGGGACAGGTTGGTCCCTCCGCCCACCCAGAGTCACTGACCGCGATGCACCGCCATCAGACCCCAACCCACACACCAAGGTGATTCACCCCCCAAACCCCGGACCCACACATGGGGTGATTTACCCCCTGACACCCACACCGGGTGATTCAGCCCCATCCCGGCCGTGGGGACAGACGGCTCGGGGCATTGGCAGCCATTCATAGTAAATCGCTTTAAAAACAAGGGGACACCGACATATTCCCTGGTGGGCCAATGACAAGTGTGCATGACAACGAACAATTCTATCTCCTCCCACTCCCCCCCCCCCCCCCCCCCCCCCCGCCCCCGACAACAAGAAGCACTTTTATTTATTACCGTCTGGTTGCCTGCGTAACGCACACAACAAGCTCCCACGCACAAAACACCAGATAATCAGTAAACTGTTTTAACGGAAGATGGACACAAAAAGCTGGAGTAACTCAGCGGAACAGGCAGCATCTCTGGGGAGAAGGAATGGGTGACGTTTCGGGTCGAGACCATTCTTCAGACCTGAAGACTCTGAAGGGTCACGACCCAAAACGCCACCCATTCCTTCTCTCCAGAGATGCTGCCTGGTCCCACTGAGTCACTCCAGCATTTTGTGTCCATCTTTGGTGTGACAGTTGTCTCATTTCATCGGCTTCATGTATTGCGCGCAAGGAAGTGACGCTTTACGTGCCGCTTGCATCTATTCATCCAAGTGTGCTCTTAATGAAATCTCACATCTTTGCGAGGAAGGTGTGGAATGGATGTAACCACAGGCTAAAGCAAAGGCATAGTTAGGACAGGGAAATAATCCCACCACTTAATTAACCAGGTTCCCGAATGTAAGAAATATTTAACATTTTTGTTTTTAAATCAATGTAACTCTTTTTTGATTTTTAATGCCGAGTTAAAACCCCATCCTGTGGGAAGGGCTTGTGGCAGCTGGTTTCATAGTGTCTTCTTTGTTGGTAGGTGCTGTCATATCATTTGGACCGCTTACAACTTGGTGCTTGGGTTCAGAGGGGTCACCTATGGCTTCTGTGGGAAAATTACCCCCACCCTCCCATCTCCGCCGGCCAGTGATGTGATGGACGCGGGGGTCAAGACCATTCGCTGACAAGTACCGCCCCCCGCGGCGATGTCATGTCCGTTATTTAACTTTTCGGTTGAGCGCCATTTGGTTAGTTGGTTTGTGGGCGACGCAGCCTTTCGGTTAGTTGGCTTTTAAGGGTCCCACCCTTTTGGTTAGTTTGCATTTAGGCTTCCCACCCTTTTGGTTAGTTGGCGTTTTGGCTTTGTACGCTTTCGGTTATTTGGCGTTTCGGCTTTGTTTCCGTTCGGTTGTTTGGCTTCCACTTCTTTGCTTCGGCTTCTCGTCCTTTGACCCCACGTCTGCACACCCAGGTGATTGTCGATCAATAGAATTATAATGAGAATTAATTTCCGTGCAATTCATTGATCACTCCAAATGCAAAGCTGTGTGTGGATTACTTACTGATAGATTTAAGCTGAAGAAATTTGATTAATGTTGTAATGAGAGCCATGCCGCCTAGTGGTTGCAAAGCAGGATAAATATTTCATTATCATCATTGTAGTCGTGGAGGAGGGGAATCAAACACCAACACAAGATGCTTTGATCTTTGGTTAGTAGTGGCAGGTTTTACGTTCCTATTTTGTTTTAACATTAGATAATTTTTAATTTTAAGGATCAACAAATAGCTGACATTTTATAATATTTTCTGATTTTCCCATGTTACAAAATCTTCCCTGAACATTTCTACAGCACAGTGAACATCCTACTCTGAAAAGTAATCAACGAGGAAACTAAACACAAATCTATCTAAGTTGTAAGGCTCTGATAGCGCACAGGACACTTTTAACATTTCACATATATTTCACTGCAGACCAAGAAAATAAGTGGATTTGCAGGAAAATGCATGCCACCTTCTTCATCCTTAAAGTAATAAGATACTGGTGGAGGAAAATCAGAATCATTATTAATCAAGTGATTGAAGAGCATTTGAACCTATCAAAAGAGTAGCCTGTGTTCGGTTTTCTTAGCAATTTGTCATTTAACGTTAGTCCAGGTTTTACTTCATAATGGCTTGTGAAATAAAACTTTGTCTTATATTAAATAACGTCCAAGGAAAGAATAGAATCCATTGAGTGATATTTAATACCGATTAATATGCTTGCACAGCTCTAATGATCAAGGATAGACACAAAATGTTGGAGTAACTCAGCGGGACAGGCAGCATCTCTGGATAGAAGGAATGGGTAACGTTTCAGATCGAGACCCTTCTTCAGATCAAGGATTGTAATTATACTAACGCTGCATGTATGTACACAGAGATTCAGCTCATTCTGTGGTATGTTGATATTTTTTCAATGTAGCCTTCCACAAGCAATGAAAAAGGAAGATACACAAAATACATTCTGAATTATACTACATCCACTTTTCAGTGCTGTGGGAATATAATCTCCCTAAATAATAAAGTACATGCATAGAAAATCAAATATTGAGATTCTGTTGATTTCCGTAATTATTTTATAATATTCATTTTGAAAGTAAGTGGCATTTGTACTCCACAGGGTACAGGTAAAGCAAGCTAGGATGAATCAACAGCAGTTAACCAAGAAGCACTAAATTAGGCGTGAGAGACAATATCAACTGGGTAATTAAATCTGTAGGTTTCCATGGATACATCACGTTAGTTTGTTTTTCAAGATGGATTAGTAACAAGTAGGATATGTGGAATATTCATGGATGCCAGCTGCACAGGAATAGTGAAAAAGATCTGGAAACATGAATGGGGTGATCGTGACCATTGTCTTCAGCTCCCCAACTCAAACAGTTGTTCTGTGTAAGAAGGAACTGCAGATGCTGGTTTAAACTGAAGATAGGCACAAAAAGCTGGAGTAACTCAGCAGGATAGGCAGCATCTCTGGAGAGAAGGAATGGGTGACGTTTCGGGTCGAGACCCTTCTTCAGACTGGCTAGGGAAAAGGGAAACGAGAGATATAGATGGTGGTGTGGAGAGATATAGATGAAGATGTGGAGAGATAAAGAACAATGAATGAAACATATGCAAAGGTAACGATGATAAATGAAACAGGCCATGGGTAAAAATGAGAAGCTGGTGCAACTTGGGTTGGGGAGGGATAGAGAGAGAGGGAATGCCGGGGCTACCTGAAGTTAGAGAAATCAATATTCATACCACTGGGCTGTAAGCTGCCCAAGCAAAATATGAGATGCTGTTCCTCCAATTTGCGTTCAGCCTCACTCTGACAATGGAGGAGACCGAGGACAGAAAGGTCTGTGTAGGAATGGGAAGGAGAATTGAAGTGTTTTGCAACCGGGAGATCAGGTTGGTTCACGCGGGCTGAGCGAAGGTGTTCCGCGAAACGATCGCCCTGTCTGCGTTTGGTCTCGCCGATGTATAAGAGTCCACATCTTGAACAACAGATACAGTAGATGAGGTTGGTGGAGGTGCAAGTGAACCTCTGCCTAACCTGAAAGGACTGTTGGGGTCCCTGGACAGAGTCGAGGGAGGAGGTATAGCGACAGGTGTTCATCTTCTGCGGTTGCAAGGGAAGGTACCTGGCGAGTGGTGGTGTGGGTGGGAAGGGATGAGTTAACCAGGGAGTAGTGGAGGAAATGCTCTGGGGAAGGCGGAAAGGGTTGGAGATGAGAAAATGTGGCTAGTGGTAGGATCCAGTTGGAGGTGGCGGAAATTCGAATTATGTGTTGTATGCGACGGTTGATGGGGTGGTAGGTAAGGACTAGGGAGACTCTCTCTGTTGTGACTAGGGGGTGGGGGAGCAAGGGCGGAGCTGCGGGGTACTGAGGAGACACGAGTGAGGGCCTCATCTATGATGGGCGAGGGGAAGAATGAGGACATCTCGGATGTTCTAGTATGGAACACCTCATCTTGGACACAGATGCGGCGTAGACGGAGGAATTGGGAGTAGGGGATAGAGTCTTTGCAGGAAGCAAGGTGGGAAGGAGTGTAGTCGTGATAGTTGTGGGAGTCAATGGGTTTGTAATAGATATCAGTCAATAGTCTATTTCCTGTGATGGAGACTGTGAGATCAAGAAAGGGGAGGGAGGTGTCGGAGATGGTCCAAGTAAATTTGAGCGCAGGATGAAAATTGGTGGTGAAGTTGATGAAGTCCATGAGTTCTGCATGGGTGCAGGAGGTAGCACCGATGCAGTCATCAATGAAATGGAGATAGAGTTCGGGGATAAGACCAGTGTACGCCTGGAACGGGGATTGTTCAACGTACCCTACAAAGAGGCAGGCATTGCTGGGGCCCATGCGGTGCCCATAGCTATGCCTTGGACTTGGAGAAAGTGGGAGGGGTCAAAGGAGTAGTTGTTGAGGATGAGGACCAGCTCTGCTGGTGGAGTGGAGTGTTAGTGGAGGGAAATTGGATGGTTCTGCGGTCGAGGAAGAAACAGAGGGCTTTAAAGCCTTCCTGGTGTGGGTGGAGGTGTTAGAGGGACTGCACGTCCATAGTAAAGATGAGGGAGTGGGGGCTCGGAAAGCGGAAGTCATTAAAGATATGAAGGGCATGTGAGGTATCTCAGACATAGGTCGGGAGAGATTGGACCAGGGGGATAGGATGGAAATCATTTCCATGGGACAGGAGCAGGCAGAAACAATGGGTCTGCCAGGGCAGTTGTGTTTGTGGATTTTGGGGAGAAGGTAAAAACGGGCAGTGCGGGGCTGGGGAACGATACGGTTGGAGGCCCTGGAAGGCAGATAGCCGGAAGTGATGAAATCAATAGTGGTGTATGAGATTAAGGCCTGGTGCTCATTTGTGGGATCATGGTCCAAGGATAAGTAGGAGGAGGTGTCTGAGAGTTGTCGCCTGGCCTCAGCCCGGTTAAGGTCAGCGCGCCAGACTACCACGGCACCTCCCTTGTCGGCGGGGTTGATGATAATGTCAGGGTGGCTGCAGAGTGAGCAGAGGGCTGTACGTTCACAGGGGGTGAGGTTAGAGTAAATAAGGGGAGTGGAAAAGTTGAGACGGTTGATGTCACGCCGGCGGTTAGAAATAACAGTTTTCCTTTGCTACTGATTCCTTCCTCTGTTTACAATTATATCACCAGTTCAGGTCTATGATCATCCATTTGATCCTTCTGATCTTCTCCATCACAAATCACCTTCAACTCCCCCCGTGTCAACTCGCTTTCTCAGTTCACCATTACTAAAATCGCTCTGACACTTTACTGACCAGCAGACTTGCCTACTACAATGCACTCCTTGCCAGACTTCCCTCTATGGTCCTCTATTAAATGTTGCTCATCAAAATCCGAATCAGTAGACCTGTGCTTGCTAAACTAAATTTTTGATCTTAATGGTTTAATCTTCAAGGCCCTCCCAGACTCTGCAACTTGCTCAAACCCTATAACTCTTCAAGAACTTTGTTCCTAAACATTTAACCATCCCTTTTGTTTAATTGCCAGCTGTCTTCAACAAAGATTAATCTGGATAAAAGGTGGACATGGCAATGTTCAAACAGGATGTCGACAGTATCCCAGGCAATATCTTTTCCTTAACTAGTACTGACATATTCTTTAGAACTTCCCATGTGCCACATTTGCCCACATGGCAATTGTAATTCTGTTTAAAAAGTAATTGCTGATTATGTTGCACATTGGGGTGACCTAATGTGACAAGGTGCTAAATAAATGTAACTTCTTTATCGACATCAATGCGAAGGTTATATGCATTCATGGTCAACTTGAGAAAATAATTAATACAAGTTCAGTGATAAATAATAACACTAGCAAAATACTGCCTATTGACGGAACTATAGTGAGCTCCACTAAGCTTCACACTACCAGCATTAATTAATTTCAGAGTTAAATTTCAATTTGGAAAAGAAAAAAAATGGATCCTAGTAAAATGACATCAAAATGCCACGATAAAAATCAAAGTGGTAGACCTGCCACAAAAGTAAAGAAACACTTGTGATGCTCAGCTCAAGAATGTAAATAAGTTATCAAACATGCAACGGCATCAATAGCAGAGATTTATGAGTGTATCAACAAAGTTTCATGAGAAGGTGATGTACTTTGTTGCTCATGGGTTTAAAATAAATTAACCTAAAACATTGCTTATTTCATGACAGCAATGAGCAGAGTCAGCGAGAGCGTGCAGGATTGAGGAAGGTGGAGATGTTGTCAATGAGGCAATCGAAGATTGTGGAGAAAGAGATTACTGAATTTTAGCTCCTCTTCCATAGATTGGCAAAATAAAAGCTCAACACAGCAGAATCCCTTTACAGGCAATCGGTCAGAATGAACACCACAGCTACTGATAATAATAAGCTCATTAAGAAGGTACGAATGAGAAAAGTCCATAAAGCTCAACCCGCTTGCTTCATTTCTGGGTTTGTGATCAAGACTCTCAGTGGCAATTTGCTTCTGCTTTGCTTTGAAACCCATGTAGGTAAGATTTGATATACCATGACTGATCAACTAAGGAGCACTATGTGCTGTTTGCAGCCTTTTTCAAGGAATAAGAATGTATATACCATCAACACCTGATAAGATTACACTTTATCCTTCACCTCTCAAAGGTACTGTCTAATCCAGTTACCATGCTGCAGTAAAGGACAATAATCCTTATGGATCTACCTTTGCTTTCTCAATGTCAAAATTGCATGATGTCCCAGTAATGTAGTCTTTTACGATTTCCACAGAAAGTGAACTAGGCCACTTTTCCTAATTACTGTATGTTCCATTCATCTGAGGGACCTTTAGAACAATTGGAACTTTCCTCATGGAGGCAAAAGAGTCACAGGTTCATGCAAGTTTATATTTTTGGCAAACACGTCACTCATTTTATTCACATAAATCTTTGTCGCCTTTTCTCCAAGAGTACATTGTGTACACGCCTCTGAAAGTTAAACAAATCTGAGTAACCAAATCAAGCAACATTTCCATGCTGTGCATTCTCTCTCCTGACAATTGGAGCAGGGGCTACCAGAAGATGTGCAATGTAGTGCCTGCTACAGCTGCACATTTTATTCAGTTAACACTGAGGTTTACAACACTCATTTTGAGTTTCACTTTATGATTCTCAATGTTTTGAATCCTTGGATGATTAATTGTCCAACAACTGCTTGAAACACTATAAAGCAAATGGTTAACTGAACGCAATGCATGAAATGCAAAGGCTGGATCCAAAATCCGACAACGTGTGCCTGGACGTTCACACATTGGAACTAAGGGAAACATACTCAGCTGACTTCCAGAAATGTCCAGGGTGAGAGAGCCGGCGGTTTCTCTTGGGTAATTTCTCTAGCAGCTCCATGATCTTCGAGAAACTAGGGCGTTCCTCCTGCTCATAGGCCCAGCAGAAAAGCAAGATATCCTGAAATCAAATGGAAACAGACGCACTGTGGCTAAAGAAATATTACAATAAATGGGTCTCAAATGCTCACAAAATCAAAAACGAACACATAATAATTTATAGAGTAACATAGTTTAACAAAAACGAACACATAATAATTTATAGAGTAACATAGTTTAACTAGCCAGACATGAGAAACCCAAAAGATTTATATTCGAGTTACAATGTTTTATCATTAGTAGATGAATAGAAACATAGAAAGTAGGTGCAGGAGTAGGCCATTCGGCTCTTCGAGCCAGCACCGCCATTCAATATGATCATGGCTGATCATCCATATCAAGGAACCCCGTTCCTGCTTTTGCCCCAAATCCCTTTACTGTGCTGACTATCCTTTATCAGCCCTTGTTTATCGCTATGCATGTATATCTTATCCCTCAGACTTTCTAGTGACTTTCCAAACACAGATGTTAGGCTCACTTGGCTATAGTTCCCAGGGTTTTCCTTGCAGCCCATCTTAAATAGAAGCACAACATTAGTCACCCTTCATTCTTCCGACACCTCACCTGTATTTAACGATGACTTATATATGTCAGCCAGGGCATTTGCAATTTATTCTCTAGCTTCCCACAGTGTCCTTGGATATATCTGAACAGGCCTGGAAGACCTTCAAACACGTTAGGACATTCATCACCTCTCCGCCTGTAATATTGACTGCCTCAGTTCCCCGGTCTTCACGTCTTTCTCCACGGTAAAAACAGAGGAGAAATACTTATTGAGGACCTTGCCAATCTCCTGTGGCTCCAAACAGAGATGATTCCTTTGATTCCTGAGGGGCCCTATTCTGTCTCTGCCTATTATTTTACCCTTAACGTACATAAAATCTCTGATTTCCTTTAATGTTATATGCCAGAGCTATCTCCCGCCCCCCTTTAGTCCTCCCGAATTCCCTCTTTAACGTGCTCCTCGGTTCCCGAAACCCCTCCAGGGATACACTTGATTCCAGCTGCCTAGACCTGTCCCATGCCTCTTTCTTTTTCTTGACAGGAGCCTCAATTTCTCTCGTAACCCAAGCTTCCTTGCCTTGCCCTTCACTCGAACAGGAACATGCATGCCCTGAACTCTAATCACCACACTTTTAATAGCATCCCATTTTCCTGACGTTCCTCTTCCTGCAAACAACCTACTCTAGCCACCTTGAGCGAGTTCCTGTCTAATACCATCACAGTCGGCCTTGTCCCAATTAAACATTTTAACTTGCGGGCCTGCCCTATCTTTATCCACAGCTATCTTAAGTCTAATAGAACAGTGGTCGCTGGTCCCAAATGGCTCACCCACGAACACTTCAGACACATGACATACTCAATTTTCTAAGACTAAATCAAGTGTTGCCCTCTCCCATAAAGGGCCCTCTACATATTGCTTGAGGAAATATTCCTAAACACATTTGACAAATTCCACCCCATATAAACCTTTTGCACTATGACAGTCCCAGGAAAGTTAAAATTCCCTACTTTGACGATCGTAGTCTTGCAGCTGCCAGCAACCTCCAGGCATATTTGCTCTTTTAATTAGCCTGTAGTACACTGCCAAAAAGGTGATCATTCCTTTTTTATTTCTGAGCTCCCCCCATATAGGTTCCCTGGAAGAACCATCAACGTACATTCTTCTTAATCAATAAAGCACCATCCTCTCCTCTTTTTCTAAAAATGGGAATATATTTAGAATACCATGTTCACAGTTTAGCCTGAGCCTGGGTATGTGGCCACATTATTCTCAGCACGCGAGTGGGAATTTTTCTGGCTCCACAAACTGCCAGAATTACTTCACAGAATCTCTGCCAAATGGCAATCCTTGAACTGGGTCTGAACTGACAGTAAGTCTGAACATTCTCTGAAGGACTGCACCAAGCTGGAGTAGTTCACTGGTGACCTCAAATTCTATGTCAAAATGTACATCAAGGACCAATGCCACTCTGAGGATGTTCAGCAAAGGATTGCGACTGGATCTTAATTAAAAAAACAAAAAACAGCTGGAAACACATCAGTAATTCAGACCACATCTGGAGAGAGCAATCGCCCACAATCTACATCCAGAATCACCATAACTGAACCAGATACATAAATTATGTGGTTAAAAGAACAAGGTACTATAATGTGTGGCTTATTCTCTGTCTCACAAAGCTACTCAACTAACAATACAGTGGATATTCTCCAATTGCATGGATTGCTCTAGGTCCAAAATTTAAGAAGACTGAACTCCATCTGGGGCAAAGCAGCTTGACTATCACCGTATCTATCTTTCCAAACCTTTACTCCATCGAACATCGGTGTAACGTGACTACAGTGTGCATTAAATGCTGAACTTGCCAACAAAAGACATCCCTACATGAAAAGTTAAAAAGGATAAGTTCAATATATCTTAGGTCCTCCGAGCATTTTTCCCAATATAGCCCCAAAGCAAATGGAAATTCTGTACGTGAAGAGGCGCACACCTTAGCATAATAACCAATTTGTGTCAGATTATACAGGAACACATAAATATGTGTCAATTATCAAAATGTCGTAACATTGATTAAGATTATTCAATAAGTTTAGAGAAGCAGTAGATGTGTACATTCTACATACCACAATCTCCTTTCCTACACCAATTTGACTTAGATTCGGCTTCATTCCTCGCCCGGCTTGCCATATTATCGCATCTGAGGGCTGATTCTTGAAAGGCCACTCACGTGCATGCAACTCAAACCATACGGTTCTGTCATAACATATAAAATGGTAAGTTCAACATATTGTTCCTTCAAACAATATATATACAATTGCACAGATATAAATTGTAAACTGTGCACAAAAACATTTCATAAGAATGTCATGGTTGTACTTCACACATTCACACTGCAGGCATTGAAGCTGTGACATTTCCGCTTGAAACTATGTCATATATTCCAGCAATATAAACAGACTAAATTAGAAAAAGTGTACCGTCAATGGTAGCATATAAAAATTCTCTCACTGTGTAATGCAGACTTTGAAAAAATCTTAACAAAATATATCTTGTTGCTTTCACATGTCAAAATTTAAATGAAAAATAAGAATGAACTATAATTCAAATCACTTTTATTTTGAATATATTATCATTTTTACTGTGCCAGTTCTGGAGACTATTTATTAATGTTTAATATCTAGTCACGCGCATCCTAATTTTGCTGAAATCGTTCTGGTTGATAAAACCAGATTTAAACCAAGAGTCAAAGTATAACCATATTAGTAAAATAAAATCATTGTAAAGGCATGAATCAGTACAATCAACATTAATTATGTTAATATGTCCATCTATAGATCTTTGTATATTATCAAATGTAGAAGATTTTATTTTAAAGCGTGAACGAGACTCATAGTCATAAGGTGTAAAAACAGGCCCTTCGGCCGAACTTGCCCAAACTATCCATTACACTAGTCCCACCTGCCCCCATATTTGATCCATATACCTCCAAACCTATCCTATCCGTGTACCTGTTCAAAGATTTTTTTAAACATTGTAATAGTATCTGGCTCAACTGCCTCCTCTGGTATTCCATATACCTACCAACATTGATGTAAAAAAGTTGCCCTCAGGTTCCTATTCAATCTTTCCCCCCCTCACTTTACATCTATATCCTCTGGTTCTTGATTCCCCTACTCTGGGTAAAAGTGTGCATTTACCCTATCTAATCCTCATGATTTTATACACCTGCACAAGATCACATCATCGTCCTGCACTCCAAGGAATAGAGGCCTATCCTGATCGACCTATCCCTATAGCTCAGGCCCTCGAGTGCTGGCAACATCCTTGTAAATGTTCTCTGCACCCTTTCCAGTTTAACAATATCTTTCCGATTTCAGGGTGACCACAACTGAACAAGGTACTATAAATGTGGCCTCACCAATGCCCTGTACACCTGTAACTTAACCTCCCAACTGCCATAGCACTCTGTCTGATGAAGGCTGAAAACCTTCTTTACCACCTTATCTACGTTCAAGGAACTCTGCAACATTTGATCTCTCTGTTCTACAACACTCTCCAGAGTTCTGCCATTCACTGTGTAGGTCCTGCCCTGGTTAGACTTCCCAAAATGCACCACCTCATGCTTCTCTGTATTAAACTCCATCAACCATTCCTCAGCCCACCTGCCTAACTGATCAAGATTCTGCTGCAAGTATTGACAACCATCTTCGCCACCTACAATACCACCTATTTTAGTGTTATCTACAAGCTTACTAATGCCATTTACATTCTCATTTAAATCATTGATATGGATGACAAACAGGAATGGTCCCAGCACCGAAACCTAAGGTACGCCACTAGTCAAAGGCCTCCAGTCCAACAAACAATCTTCCAACATCATCCTCTGCTTCCTTAGAGGACAAACACCATTTTCACCTTTCAGCCAGTAATTATGAAGTGTATGCTATTGGAAGAAGTTGCATAGTACCATAATATTTATTTTATAACATTGATTTTACACACATGTCCACAGCAGTCATATCCAGAGTCACGTGTAGTCATATCTATTATCACAATTAATTATCTCCGCATATTGTATATTGTAGTGCAGAATGGTGCAGGAAGGGAAAGATATTTTCATAAAATCACAACTATTACTAAAGATAAAATGCATTTCATGATAATGTATTTATTACACATTCATTTCACCAAAATTATAACTCCTCCCATATAATTAATTAAAAACAGATGTCATAAAATAATGAAAGTCTGCTTTACAGCACTGGGTTTTATTTGCCCTTCACTTCCTTTTATACCAGCATTAAATATGTAATGCAAGGGAAATTCTATGGGTTGCTGAAGAGCAGGAACACCTGCATTTGTTGTTGCGATACTCAGGCAGTGATGGAGCAATACTCCTAAATGAACAGATGGCTGTATTTATACTTAACTTCTGTGAGATAAAATACCTATTATGATTCACAAAGACTCACAAACAACGGTAACAAAAATCCTAGAATATATCAAGGATGTGCGCCTTCTCAGAAAGAAAAATCAAAAATCTACAGATGTTGTAAATTTGAAATAGAAATGAAAAGGGCTGTTAATATTCAGCAGGCCAGGCAGCATCTGTGGAAAGAGAAAGAAAATTAATACTTCAGCTGAAGAAATGATTAGAAGAAGTGGTCAATGATTGGAAGGAATTCAGTTTTGGCAAAACATCTTCAACCTGAAATGCTAACTTTTCTTTTCTCAAGTGCTAAGATGTTACTTGACCTTCTAAGTGCTTTAAAACATTTTTACTTTTGTTTTTCCCCATCCAGAGTAGAACATTATAATCAATTGAGATAAGAACCCTACAGTTTCTCCAGTCAGCATCTGAGCTACTGGCTAGATTTATACTTGGGTAAGATTTTCAATATCTACCCTTGTGTCTCTATGTAATGTTTTGTATAATTTATTAATTTTTCAAATGGGACACCACATTCCACATCTAATGAGTGTATGCATTGAACTAACCCAAATGCAAAAACATCAGATTGCTTGGAGAACGGGAGTTTATCTTCATCTGTTGATGGAGAGAGTTGTTGAATAATTTCAGGAGCCAGATGATACAGCCAACCATTAGGGATCCTCATTTCACTCTCTCTCCTGAAGAATAAAACACATGAAAAAAAATCATATCATTACAGGCAAAAGAAAAGGATCATCAGTGTTGGCTTTGAGTTCCACCTTGTGTGTTTACCAGGTTATTCACAAAAACAGCTGTGCGTCGAAAAAAAAATCATAGTGAAGGTTTTGACAGTTATGATATCAGCAAGTGGATTTCTATTGAAACACTTTTGTACTGCGCAGGATTACACATACCTGTAGATATTATTTACGCTCAATATTGAAACTGCATGTAGAAATCAAATTAACAGAAACTATAGATAGACATATCTGGGAATGAGTTTATATCATTTGCAGGCACAGGAAAATCTAGTTAACATCTGAGTGTTGAATTATGCCCTCTTATCCAACAGTCTCTGGTTGTTCCAAATGTCATGGCACTGACCTACTCCTTGACCAACATGATGGCATAAGGTTACTGGCAATGTAGCACTCATTATCACAGTTAATTAATACGGAAGCCTAAATATGGTTGATCAATATGAAACATTATGTATGAGGTCTTGACGTTTAGACAAAATAAAAAAACCAGAAAGAAACACAAAGTGTTGGAGTAACTCAGTGGGTCAGGCAGCATCTGTGGAGAACATGTAAAGGTGATGTGATACAGGTGAGGGGGGTTTACTTTGCAGATGGGTGGACAAAGGCCAGAGATGGGGAGAAGTCAAATGGATGTGAGATAAGGAGATAAGTGGAGAAGATGCACAACATTTGTAACCAGAGGAAGGGATATAGGTGGGAGGGGGAGGGGGAAGAGGGAGGTGGCAAGGGTTTTTGTTGGTTCATTATCTAAAATTGGCGGATTCAACCATTGGGTTGTTAGCTACCTAAATGGAATATGAGGACTGTTCCTTCTGTTTGCATGTGGCCTCACTCTGGCAAAGGAGGCCCAGGATAGTATGAGGATTGGAAGGGGAGTTAAAATCATTAGCATCCGTTAAATCCAGCAGGCCTTGGTGGACCGTATAACAGAAATAGTTTTCTCCCCATTCATTAATATTTATCTGTTATATTTGCAGAAAACAAAATGGAATAAAAAGGGAAATAAATTACTCAGTTTTTGTTTGCATGTTCTATTATGTGACTCCATATTGAACATTATTGTTCAATATTAATGTTTTGAAGGATCCTCAATAATATTAGCAATGTACTGGGTTAAGCATAAGTGTAAATTATTGTTGCTTTTTGACTGTGTAATAGAAAAATATATTTTCTTGACATTGTGCTAATACACAAGAGCTTCATTTAAGCTTTTCCTTATGACACACATGCATGGTAACCGCCAGTATCCAATGGTGTGCAGTGTATGAGCCATCCATGGTCTGAATGTGCTGGCCACATACCCACAATCTATATGGTGAAATGCACTGCTTGCCATGTTGGTTAAGTAGGGTTGATAATATGAACTATCGGAATATACTTGTGAGCATCTGATTTGGAGATTCTTCTGCATTGTGATGATTATCCAAATGCCAAACAGCCAGCTGACCAAAATAAAACCACCTTTTTTTATTG
Source organism: Amblyraja radiata (assembly GCF_010909765.2). NCBI lineage: Eukaryota > Metazoa > Chordata > Chondrichthyes > Rajiformes > Rajidae > Amblyraja > Amblyraja radiata. The sequence goes on from NC_045980.1 coordinate 5,045,551, forward strand.
ATCTTAATATAGTATAGAATATAGTGTCTATAGATTCAATAGTGTCTGTTCATAGGTAGATTTATCATTTAGGTTTCCATATTATTTATTTAGCAGGTTATTGAACATATGAGCTGACAAGGTTGTTGTCGGAGTTGATGAGCGTCTCAGACCTGAGAAAATAGGACAAGTAACAGAAATCTCCTTAAACAATCAGACTGAAAGGCTATGAATTTAATAGCATTTTTATCAAGAAGGAAGTGTAAATGAGATAGGTGGAGGAGAATAGAGGGTATATTCAACGTCAATTTTGATGCAGAAAGAGAACAAGAGAAGAAAATAATTTATAAATCAAAGGAAAATGCATCAAAAAGTAAGGAAATCAAAAAGCATAAAAGAAATTAACAATTTAAAAAAGTTTTGAAAATCCCTTACAATAAAACTTAATGGAATGAGAGAACAGTACTGTGATAGTTTGAATGGTGGAGTGCCTGACTGCTAGTAATTAACAATTAGCATATTAGTATATAGATGCAGGATTTAACAATCCAAAGCAGGTTTTACTGTCCATATGAGCTGGCAATGTTATTGTAGGAGTAAATGAGCATCTCAGACCTACAAATCTAACAATTTCATGCCATTCCATACATCTTTTAACAATGAAGCTGAAGGTGAGAAACATTTTTGTAACATTAATGGCTGTGCAACGGCAATTTCTGAATAATTCAGTTTACTTTTCATTTGCCCCTTCATTTGCTGAATCTTGCTTTTGCACTTAAATAATCAGGGCATCATTAGTCTCAGCATCATGCCGACAGCTAACTATCTTTCTCAATAAGGTTACTAACAATAGGATGCAAACATTTAACATATCATAACATAACATGAATATAATATTTATAACATCACAACCGCTCTTGTAAACCACTATCAAAATAGACACATTTACATACTTGTTAGCAACCATATGATTATTTATCTGATTTAATTCAGCCAGATATGAATGTGTTTATTGTCATATATGATCACAGAATTTAAATGTACCAGGACTAGTCTCTCTAGATTAATGTTCAAGAAGGAACTGCAGATGCTGGAAAATCGAAGGTACACAAAAATGCTGGAGAAACTCAGCGGGTGCAGCAGCATCTAATGAGCAGTCTGAAGAAGGGTTTCGGCCCGAAACGTCACCTATTTCCTTCGCTCCATAGATGCTGCTGCACCCGCTGAGTTTCTCCAGCATTTTTGTGTACTCTCTAGATTAATGGTTGATTAGATCTGGCAAAGTTGCATTCTTCAATGCTAACCTATAAAAATATAAATAATGAAAGCTGAAAATACACAACAGTATGAATTTTTGTCCTAATTAATACATATTACATGGAAAATAAAAATAGATTAATATATTGGATTAGTCTCTTCATCAGGACTTGTCTACATCTAATTGACATGCACTATAGTTAAGTCAAGATACTAATTGTCTGATGGTAATGACATTACTGCTGATTATCAGCTGGCGCTCATCAAAGCAATGACCAGTGAAGAAATCACATCCAGATAAATGGATGAAAATGATTTTCACACTGTGCCTGCCATTATTATACTTTACTGCTTGAGATAATAATGAATTCTCAGTTTATTCCCATAAAAATCTATCTCAGAATCAAAATAGGACAACAAAACTCTTTGAATCTAAAGTTCAAAGTATCAGTCATGTGAAATTCTTTATAATTCAGTTACTTTACCCAAAAGATAGTTCTATATTCCTCAACAATAATGAGTAGATATCATTCTTCAAATTAATTCACCGAACAGAAATTCATCGGCATAGTGAGCGTGGTACAGTGTTATGAGGGCAGCTGGTAGAGCTGCTGCCTCACAGTGCCAGAGATCCGGGTTCAGTCCTGACCTTGGGTGCTGTCTGTGTGGAGTTTACATATTCTCCCTGTGACTTTATAGGTGCTCCAGTTTCATTTTGCATCACAAGGTAGTGCAGGTTTGTAGATTAATTGGCCTTTGTAAATTGCCCCTGATGTGTAGGGAATGGAAGAGAAAATGGGATAACATCTAACTAGTATGAACGGATGATCGGTGGCAGACATGGAACCAATGGGCCAAATGGCCCGTTTCTATGCTGAATCTTTCATTCAAATGCAATGGTGATGATGAAATCTCAGCTGTGATATTAAAATGGATGCTTACCTTATTTATTCTCTTGTTCCATGCCAATCAGAATATGCTATCAATATCTATCAAACCAATTGAATCGAATCATCCCACAACAATGGATCTAATGTAGTTATTTCCTTGTACACTAAAATGTTTTTGTAGATATATTAGGTGTGTGTGAGAAAGATGGGGGGGGGGGGGGGGGGGATATTATAGGTTATCCAGAATTGGCAAATTCAATATTCATGCCATTGGGTTGTAAGCTACCCCAGTGGAACATGAGGTGCTGTTTCTCCAGTTTGCATGTGGCCTCACTCTGGCAATGGAGGAGGCCCAGGACAGAAAGGTCAGTGTGGGAAGGGGAGTTAAAATGGTTAGTAACTGGGAGATCCAGTAAGCCTAGGCGGACTGAGCGCAAGTGTTCAGTGAAACGGTCGCTTGGTCTTGCCGATGTACAGGGTGCCACACTGGGAGCAATGGATGTAGCAGATGAGGTTAGAGAAGATGCAAGTGAACGTCTGTCTCACTTGGAAGGACTGTCGGGATACTTGGATTGAGGGAAGGGAGAAGGAATAGGGACAAGTGTCACACCTCACAGGTGGTTTGGGTGTGAAGGGACGAGTGAATCAAGGAACAGAGGGAGCGGCCTCTGTGGACAGCGGAACGGGATAGAGATGGGAAGATATGACTAGTGATGGGATTACGTTGGAGGTGTCGGAAATGTCGGAGGATAATGTGCTGGATGCGGAGGTTGCTGGGGTGAAAGGTGAGGACCAGGGGAATTCTATTCTTGTTCTGCCTGGGGGAGAGGGAGTGAGAGCAGAACCACAGGACACAGATGAGATACGGGTGAGGGATTGATCTATGACAGATGGGGCGGAGGGTTGGGGGGGTTATAATTCATGCTTACTAAAGAATGAGGACATCTTGGATGCTCATGCATGGGGAGTAGATGTGGGGGAGACGGAATTGAGAGCAGGGGGCTACCATCTTGGTGAGAGGCAGAGTGGGAGGAAGTGTAGTCAAAATAATTGTGGGATTTGGTAGGTTTGTAGTAGACATCAGTTGATAGCATGTTTCTTGTGATGGGGACAGAGAGATTAAGAAATGGGAGAGAGGTGTCAGAGATAGTCCAGGTGGATATGAGCGCAGGGTGGAAGTTAGTTATGAAGTTAATGAAATCAATGAGTTTTGCTCGGAGGCAGCCCCAATGCAGCAGAGAACGAGTTGAATATCCTCAGCTTTGATAATGCTTTGAAGCAAGGTTCCATCTTGGCACCAACTGTTTTTATCAACTTCTCTTTGCAATAATACTTCTCAAAACGCTCAATCCGGTATACTAACAATTTAGAATAGTAAGTAGCTCATTCAACATTAGACTGTGTTATAGGACAGGGCATGTCATAAGCTCACTGTAATAGATCCGCTCTTCGGACTTAATTGGTAATGGAATGCAGATCGTGATGAACAAGTTCTTTGATTTATGCACCAAATGCAGCAATGCAATCAGTACAAGAAATTAGTAATCATATTATGAGATATCGACATCCCACCCAATGTCTATGTCAATGACAACATAGATTACTTCTGTATCACTGATTAATCACCGTTTATCTAAATTTGGTCTTTTTAGTTTAGAGATACAGTGTGGAAACAGACCCTTAGGCCCACCGAAACCGTGCTGACCAGCGATCACCCCATACACTAGCACTATCCTACACGCTAGGGACAATTTACAATCTTTACCAAAACCAATTACCAATGTGTACATCTTTGGAGTGCACACGAGAAAACCCACGCACCACCATCAAAGTGATTATGCAGCCGGCATAATCAGAGACCCACACCACCCTGGCTACACACTCATTTCACCTCTGACACTGGGAAGAAGGTACAGGAGCCTGAAAACTGTAACGTCCAGGTTCAGGAACAACTTCTTCCTTACAGCCATTCAGCTATTAAACACTGCAACCTCAAATAAACTCTGAACTATATAGATTATTATTGTTATTATTGCACTATTATTGTTTCTTTTTGTGTGTATATATATATATGTGTGTGTGTGTGCGTGTCTGTTTATTTGTGAGTATTTGTGTATATATACACACACACACACTGAACTTCTTTTTCGCTCTCTCGTTTATTACATTGCTTATAGTGAACAAGCCTGGCGTGCTGGCAGCTCACTCACTCAAGGCTGGTGGGCTGGCAGTTGTCTCACGGCTATTCCTTGAAATGCCACTTCAAGCAAGGTACAAGGCCACCAAATACAAGTGCAGTTTCATACCACTTCAAGCAGGGTGCAAGGCCACCAAATTCGAGTGCAGTTTCCTACCACTTCAAGCAGAATGCAAGGCCACCAAATTCGAGTGCAGTTTCATACCACTTCAAGCAGGGTGCAAGGCCACCAAATTCGAGTGCAGTTTCCTACCACTTCAAGCAGAATGCAAGGCCACCAAATTCGAGTGCAGTTTCATACCATTTCAAGCAGGGTGCAAGGCCACTAAAGACAGAGAGTCGTGACCTCCGTGACCTCCCCCCCCTCCCTTCCCCCCCCTCCCTCCCCCCCCCTCCCCTCGGCTAATTCTACTGTGTAGTCAGAGAACTGGTGAGCAGTTTTCTGCAGCCATCTCTCCATGATATCATCCAATAAAGTCTCTTGAAGCAAACCTGCAAAGTCTCCGCTTCTCATTTTCCTTTAATTTCCCTCTAAATTAATTTCTTCCACACTAGTAGTGTGCCTCAGGTCTGAATAACAACCTCCCACCACTACCCTGTGCCTCCTACCACAAAGCCAATTCTGCATCCAGTTTACTAGCTCTCATTAGATCAATATAACCTTCCATAGCAGACTATCATGTAAAGCCTTATCAAAAAGCTTTGCTGAAGTTCATATAAACTACATCTATGGCCCTGCCTTATTGATTACTTCTTCAAAAATTCATTCATACTTGTGAGACACGATCTCCCTTGCACAAAACTATCTTGACTATCCCTGATCAACCTCAGTCTATCCAAACGGGTATATTTTATCCATCAGAAGACTCTACAGTTTATATCGATATAAGGCTTACTGATCTTTAGATCTAAAACTATTTTCTCTGATGGGAGTCCAGGATAAAAGCAATGATTAAAACTGCATCCATGCTGTTAGAGATAATTTCACATAAAATTATTAAATCTGAACCTCAAGAAGCAGTTTGTTCCGGGTCACGAGGAAATTTCAAAACAGAGATGAGTTATTTTGTCAATGGAAAGACTTATGAAATCAGAGTGTCTAATTGCGGTTTGGATACAAGCTAGAATCTAACTGAATAAAGGTACAGATTCAAAGGACTGTCCTTACCCTCATGTTTCTAGTGACTATTGATCATTAACCCTGGTGGTTAGTGCCCACCCTGCTTGAAATGGTATGAAACTGCACTCAATATGCTTATACTCAATTAAGAAAGTTAAGAGAGCAAGATCCTAATTAGTCATACAGTATGTAAACAGGCCCTATGGCCTACACATCCAAGTCGACCAATGCACCCCATCTAATTATTCTTAAAGCAAGTTCAATTTAACCAGGCATTTCAATTATCACCATGATTTTGTAGTTTGTTAATTATAAAAATTGGATTTGTTATCCAAATGTAATGCATGCTGTTTTCCATATTGCATTATGTATTTTGCATTGTAACTCCAAGAAAGCATTCTAGTTGTGAAAATCCAATGACATGCAATACTTAAAGATGGCATAATGTCTAGTTTATGCACTTAATAGAACATTGTTATTTTACAACATTAAGAATCAGTTGAAAATTAGTATTGAATGGCAAAAGGAAATTTATAAATATTAAAAATGATAACATTGAAATTATCTGCGAACACTTAGTGAATCTGTGGATTTAAGTTTCAAGTAAAAGGTTTCAAAAGTGATCGCAGAGCAGATAAAGCAATATAACCATATAACAATTACAGCACGGAAACAGGCCATCTCGACCCTTCTAGTCCGTGCCGAACACGAAATATCTTGACAATAATATGTAAGTATATCAACAATTAATGCTGCACAATTCAGACAGAGCATCACTCAAGCTTCATATTGTTACCAGCTATCAATCAATACTAACTACTAGAAAAAGCTAGATTTCATTTTATGCAATTGACTAGCGTACAGCAATTAAGCATCTCAACAGCATTTAGGTAAATATCAGTCAAAAAAATCTCATTTTCTAAAAGAATATGGAGATGAAGAACTAGATTTCATTATGCAATTTAAGAAATAGCAGTTTTTTTAGAAGCCAGTAAATAAATGATGTTATAAATGTTAAGTTGAATGTTTAATGTGCATGAAAAGATAGGCTGAAGACAGCTGCTAATTGTTCTGCTTTTAATTGTATGGAACACACAGGAATTCATCATGGAATATTATTTTGTATAGAACACAACTTTAAAGAGGCACAAACATATTCTAATGCAGTTTGCTAAAAATATGATATTCCATTCACTAGCTTCCTGAGCTGGCAATTATACATATACTTGGAATGCAAGTACATCAGAGTCTCAAACTAATCCCATTTACACTGCTCAGCATGATAGGTGTCATTAGTTCCTTGGCCTACTGCATGTGCAATGGCACATTGTGTAACTGTTCTGCTTCATTCAATATTATTTGATTTTAGAAAATGAACAAACAAAACTTGTCAGAAAGTGCTGAAAATACCAGCAAGTACTGTAGTTAAAGGAAAAGAAAGGCTGTGCATTTATATGGTGTCTTTCTCCACCTCGGGCCGTCCCAATGCAATTTAAAATCAATTCAGTACTTTTGGGGGGTAATTATCCTTCCAATTTGGCAAGGACAGCAATCAATTTGTCTGGAGCTCAATAGCCATAAACAGCAGTTAAATAAAGGGCCTGTCCCACTCGGGCGTCATTTGCGCGTCACGCAGATGGTGCGCAAAGATTTTGTACATCACAGAATCCTGGGGCTGCCTATATCACTGCCTATGTCACCACGCACCATGCGCGCGTAATGCGCACGTGCGCGGCACGATGCACGCATAAATAATGATGTCGCGTAAATTACGAGCAAATGACTCCCAAGTGGGACAGCCCCTTTAATGACCAGCTAGCTCCAGTTTAGCGTAAAGCGAAAAGCTTTTGTTGCATGCTATCCAGTCAGCAATTAGACAATACATGATTACATTCGAGCTATTTACAGTGTATAGTGACATGATAAGGGAATAACGTTTAGTGCAAGGTAAAGCCAGCAAAGTCCGATCAAGGATAGTCCGAGGGTCACCAATGGGGAACTCACTGCTCTGCACTGAGTTCAGCACTGCTCTCTGCTTGTGGCAGGATGATTCATTTGCCTGATAACAGCTGTGAAGAAACTGCCCTGAATCTGGAGGTGTGCGTTTTCACACTTCTATACCTTTTGCCTGATGGGAGAGGGGAGAAGAGGGAGTGGCCAGGGTTGCAACTCGTCCTTGATTATGCCGGCAATAATGCGAACTTCCTTCAACACTGTACAAAGGTGCCGCCCTAAACTCTATTCTTTAATCCTTGTAATGGAACTGCAGCCAACAAACCTCCTCACTCAGTGACATCAGTGATTAAAAACTGACGAAGACTTAATGGGGGGAACCTTATTATGTCTTGGGTCGCTGATCCCCAATGCTGCTTGTTCCAGAGCAGCCCTCAGCAGTCCACCAGGGGCCCAGCTCCCAGCACTTTGGCTCAGCCCAGCTCAAAGCAGAGGCTGTGTCAACACAGGTTGCCAGCTGCACTCACAGAATGGCTTTGACAGTCAGTGAAGGAGCAGATTTTTCGACCTGACATCCACAGGAAACTCAGTAGCCCAGTTGTATTACATGAAGAGTCCACTGAAACAGCAGAAGGGAAACAAGTGGCAGGGTGGAGGATTTCACCACAGATTTAGATCATACTGGTACTTGAGACTTTTATGGCGATACACAGCCAAGTCCCAGTGTTACACTGGCATTGCTATGGAAGATCAGCCCCATTATTGACACAACCTGATTATGGATCAGTGAGAGTATATCTCCCCTCTGTATTTATCTAGAACTACACTAATGTTTCCTCACTGAAGCATTCCATTGATCCTTAAATGATACCAGGAATCCCTACTTGGGAGTCCACCCCATTTGTTAATCACACTTTGCACAAAGAAAAAAGGACATTTGATTTACATTTGTAGCTTAACTTAAAATTACAGATTTAAAGTTTATAACTTAGCTGTCCCTTTAATGTCACCATTCTGGTCTTTCAAGAATCACTAGAGTCTGGAATGGTCCCAGAGGACTGACAATTGCAAATGATTCTCCACTGTTCAAGAAGGGAATGAGGCAAATGATGCACATGATAAAATAGGTCAAAGTCAGCATGGTTTTGTGAAGGGGAGATCTTGCCTGACAAATCTGTTGGCTTTTTTTTAGTAAGTAAATAGCAGGATGGACAAAGTATAGTCAGTGGATGTTGTCTACTTGGAATTTCAGAAGGCCTTCGATAAGGTGCCACATGTGAGATTGCTAAACAATGTGAGAGCTCACGGTATCAGAAGGAAGATACTCGCATGGATAGAAGATTGGCTGAATAGCAGAAGGCACAGAGTGGGAATAAAAATCGCTTTTTCTGGTTGGCTGCCGATGACTAGTGGTGTTCTGTAGGGGTCGGTATTGGGTCCACTACTGTTCACATTGTATGTGAATGATTTGGATGATGCAATTGATGGCTGTTACAAAGTTTGCGACAAAGATGGAACAAAAGAGTTTGTTTCAAAGATGACTTTGATACAAAGTAGGTGGAGGGGCAGGTAGAGTAGAGGAAGCTGGGAGTCTGCAGAAGGTCTTGGACAGGTTGGGAGAGTGGGCAAGGAAGTGGCAGATGGAATACAGCGTGGCAAAGTGTGTAGCAAAGCACTTTGGTAGTAGGAATATAGGTGTCGAATATTTTCTAAATGGAGGGAGGATTCAGAAATCAAAGGTGCAAAGGGACTTGGCAGTGATGGTACAGAATTCCTAACATTGTCAGGGTAGTAAGGAAGGCAAAGCAATGTTAGCATTAATTTTGAGAGGACTAGAAGATAAAAGCAGGGATGTAATGCTGAGGCTTTATTGGCCACTGGTCAGACAGTGCTTGGAGTTTTGTGCACAATTTTGGGGCCCATAACTGAGGAGGGGCGTGCTAGGGTTGGAGAGGACACACAGGTGGTTTACAAGAATGGTGGTGCAGTTAATGTAGGATGAGAGTTTGATGGCTCTGGGGCTGTACATACTGGAGTTTAAAAGGATGAAGGGGTATCTCATTGAAACTTCCTGAATAACGAAAGACCTCGATAGAGTGAATGTGGGGAGGATGTTTCCACTAGTGGTAGAGTCTAGGACCAGAAGGCACAGCCTCAGACTAAGAAGACGGTCTGTAGAAAAGAGATGAGGAGGAATTTCTTGAGCTAGAGGTTGATGTATTTGTGGAATTCTTTGCCACAGATGGTTGTGGAAGCCAAGTCTTTGGGTATTTTTTAAGCAGAGATTTATATGTTCTTGATTAGTAAAGCCCCTGTCCCAATTACATGTCCTTGGCACATAAATTACGCGACCTCATCGTCGCGTTGAGGCGCGACGGTCCCGCGAAGGTCGCACGCGTCTTCATGCGTCCGCACAGCCGTCTGGAGCGTGTGACGTCATTTGAAGATGGACACAAAATGCAGGAGTAACTCAGCGGCATCTCTGGAGAGAAGCGATGGGTGAATGTTTCAGGTCGAGACCCTTCTTCAGTCTGAAAGAAGAGTCTTGACCCGAAACATCATCCATTCCTTCTCGCCAGAGATGCTGCCGGTCCCGCTGAGTTACTCCTGCATTTTGTGTCTATCTTCAATTTTCTTGGCTCCGATCTGGGAGTAGAAGTGGGGGCGGATCCGGACCGCAACGGTCGTGAGCCCCAGGTTGAGCTCGGCGTTCGTTTGCCTGCCTCTGATGCTGTTGGAGATGAGAAGATGCATCGCGCCAGGGTCTTGGGCCTGTCCCACTTTGGCCGTCAGTTACGCGTCAGGCCGTTGGCGCGCAAAGATTTTGTTCGGTACAAAATCCCGGAGCGCCGCGCGATACCGCGCACAACTCCATACCTCTCCGCGCTTCTCAGTGGGACCAGCCCCGCGCGGCCACACGATGCCCGTGCACCTCAACGCGACGACGAGGTAGCGTAATTTGCATGCCAACGACATGTAAGTGGGACAGGGCCTTAAGAGTGTCACAGGTTATGGGGATAAGGTAGGAGAATTAGGTTGCGATGGAAAGATAGATCAGCTATGAATGAATGGCGGAGTAGACGAATGGCCTGATTCTCCCCCTATGACTTGCTAACTTATGATGTTTTGTTCCAAATCTGAAATCCCCAATTTCTCTATTTTGTCCACATAAATGAGGGATAATATTATATATTACTATTTAAAATTGTTTTCTGCAATGACAGTTCTGTGAGTCATTATCTATAATAGTTGCTAGGCTGAAAAGTATAAAAAGCACTTATGTTAACTAGAAATTGAACTCATGGGTCTTAAATAAAGTATTACTATTTTGATATTCAGCGGCTTCATCTGCAAAATTATGGGAAAGGCACAATTTAATATTAAGAATTAGTAGTAAATTCCCCGTGACTGACTGTAATCATAGAAACATGAGTAGTTTTGAAATGACTGTTTTGTGCCATTCAGGAGTAAAATATTATCAGACTACGAAGAATGTCAGAGAATATCGCAAGACACTTCACAGAAATTTAATTAAAAAAGGTGGCTTTGAGAAAAAATAAATAAAAATTGAGAAAAACTCATTTGGAGTGGTAGATATTAAGGGAAAATGTAATACAGAGGTCATACAAATGTAATACAGGTAGGTGTTATGAAAATTTAGAACTTTGGTCCTAGGCAGCTGAGATAGGGCAACAAATGGCTGGTTCAGAAATGCATATATGGCAAGATTTGGAAGAATACAGGATTGTTGGTCTGCAGATGCAAGGATAATGGAGCAGTGAGAGGACTGTGACATTTGAATATGAGAATTAATTTTAAATTTGAGGAGTTGCTAGACAGGGAGGTATCATGGTTTAACATGCGCAAGATGATTAGTGAGTTTAAGTGATTGCAAACTACAATACAGGAACCAAAGCTTTGGTTGCTGTAAAGTTTATGAAGGGTGAATGTTAGAAATGAAACTGTGAAGTTTAGAAACAATAAGGGGAATGGACAAACCTTCTAGTGGCAGGTAGGTGGATTGCGAGAGAAGTGGAACTCCATTGCTTGTAAAGACAGAATGGATATACAACTGCCAAATTATAGAAAGGTAATTGAATGCTTTTTTTCAGATTGAAGAGAGATAGTGTACATCAACATTCAACACCAGGACCATTGGTGTTTTTGATACGTATTAATGACTTGGATTCGCACAATTAAAAAATTTCAAGGTGTTACAACTCATTGAAGACATTAAATGACTTCAAGACAATATAGAAAGGTGGCGAAACGAGCAAACACATAACAGCTGAAATTCAATGCAGATAAAGTCCGGGTGAAAAATTTTGGTTCGAAGAATGAACGATCATGCCTGTTCAATTGTAGAATTTTTAAGGGTTTATAAGAATTTGTGTACAGATCTTTGAAAGCAGCAGGACAATTAATAAAGCATTTAGGATTTCATGCATTATAAGTGGATGTAAAAGTCTAGAAATTGAATAATGTGACATCTGTTTATATGTGTTATTCAAACAAATATTACCTGCAGCAGATTGTGCTCGTAATCATCCCTGGGTGAAATAATGCCAATCACAAAATTGGACTGGGCAAATGCAGTTGTAATGCATGTTAGGTCACCTTACTTTTTCATGGCTTCAAGCAAATTCCTACTGAGATGTCGGTAGTCGTATGCTACATATTTCTGTCTGCATTCATATAAATTGAAGCTCAAAGCTCCACACTACAACTATCGTCGAGCAATCTCAGGAGAACAGAAACCATAATGAACTAGTTGCTGCTTTCCTTGTTAATTAAAGAGGCATAGCAGGCACCCAGACTGAGCAGTTTCACAACTGACCAAAGACGGTTCTTATCTCTCTTATTCTAATCACTCTTTTTCATCATCAGAAAAGCTGTCCATTGCCAATATCAATGAGGGATTTGTGGCAAATGCATTGAAATGCATTATGAGACCACCAGGGTAGCTGGGGAGATGGCAGCCCTGCTGGCAGCCTGTTCATTTTTTCATCTTTTTGTTATTTTTAGCGTTTGTTAAAAGTTTGTTTTAATGTACTTCGGTTTGTTTTATGTGGGGGGAGGGGATCGGGGGAATTTTTCTTTCAAGCCCCTACCTTCCCGGAGATGTGATCAATTTTCGGATCACATTCTCCGGGCTCTGCAGCCTACCATCGCTGGAGCTGGAAGCCTTCTCGGACTGTCGTGGGGCACGGACTTAACATTGGAGCGGATTCCTTGCCTGGGATCGCTCCAACCGCAGCCTGCGGACTTACCATCAAGAGCTCACAGTCTCGGGTGAGGCTAGTCGGGAGCTCCAACGCCGCAGAAGGTTTGACCAGACCGACACAAGGTTCGATTGCCCGGCGAGGGGGAGCTGATAATCCCCCGATGCAGGAGCTGAATGCCTCGACGCGGAGAGCCCGAACGCCGCCGGCTACGGGAGTCAAGACCGTACCGTCAACGGAGGGCTCGAGGCCCCCGACCGAGGAAGAACAAAAGGAAGGACTTGAACTTTATTTCGCCTTCCATCACAGTGAGGAATGTTTAAGAGTCACTGTGATGGATGTTCATGTTAAAATGTGTTTTTGAGTCTGTTGCTTTTAATTGTATGACTGACCTGGCCAGTGAAATTCCTCGTATGTCACAAAACATACTTGTTGATTAAAATCTGGTTCTGATTCCGATTCTGATTCTGAAATGCTTCTTTGAGAAAATAAACAGGTACAGAATTTTTTAACTGATGAACAATTTAATGATGTTGGTGTTCAGAGGGACATCCGTGCATGTGAATCACTGAAAGTTAATATGTAGGTTGGAAAGGAAATTGCTTAATTGGATGCTATTGCAAAACATAGAAACATAGAAAATAGGTGCAGAAGTAGGCCATTTGAGCCTGCACCGCCATTCAATATGATCATGGCTGATCATCCAACTCAGTATCCAACTCAACTCAAGGGTAAGAGGAGAGACCTCCTAGTTCAATTATGTAGGACACTATATCTGGAATATTGTGTACAGATTTGATCTCCCCAACTAAGGAACAATATCTCAGTAACAGAGTGAAGGTTTACCAGATTGATTCCATGGATTTGCAATTTGTGTTATGAGAATAGATTAAGCAGAATAGGCCTGGAATTCTTAAATTTTAAAGAATGGGAGATGATTTCATTGAAATGTATAACATTCCTATGGGCCTTAAAGGACTGATGAACTTTAGAAATATTAATGCATCATTACTTTGCAATTACTATTGAACCCGTACCTAATTCCAATATTGATAACTGTACCTGCCTTCTCTCCATACCCCCTGATCCCTTTAGCCACAAGGGCCACATCTAACTCCCTCTTAAATATAGCCAATGAACTGGCCTCAACTACCTTCTGTGGGAGAGAATTCCAAGGTACAGTGAACATCTTTTGTTGCGTGCTATCCAGTTAGCAGAAGGACAACACATGATTACAATGGAGCTATTTACAGTGTATAGATACATAATAAGAGAATAATGTTTAATGCACGGAAAAGCTAGCAAAGTACAATTAAGTAGACTGAGAGTCACCAATGAGGTAGATGGTAGTTCAGCACCGCTCTCTGGCTGTGGTAGGATGATTCAGTTGCCTGATAACAGCTGGGAAGAAACTGTCCCTGAATCTGGAGGTGTGCGTTTTCACACTTCTATACCTTTTGCCTAATGGGAGAGGAGAGAAGAAGGAGTGGCCAGGGTGCGACTCATCCTTGATTATGCTGCTGGCCTTGCCTAGACAGTGTGAGGTATAAATGGAGTCAATAGAAGGAAGGTTGGTTTGTGTGATGGTCTCGGCTGCGTCCACAATTTGCTGCAATTTCCTGCGGTCTTGGATGGAACTGTTCCCAAACTAAGGTGTGATGCATCCTGATCAAATGATTTCTATGGTACATCTGTAGACGTTGGTGAGAGTTATAGGGGACATGCCAAACTTCCTAAGCCTTCTCAGGAAGTAGAGGTGTTGGTGTGCTTTCTTGGTCGTTGCTTCAATGTGAATGGTCCAGGAGAAGTTGTTGGTGATATTGACTCCTGGGAATTTGAGGTTTTCAACCATCTCTACTTCGGTTGCAGGTCCCAGATAGTCACTTTAAACTAAACAGAAATTTAGATAAGGGAACCAATGTAATACTTCTCAGTTTGCTGACAACACAAAACTGTGTGGGATTGTGAGTTGTGAGGAAAATGCAGAGGTTTCAAGGCACCACTTGAATGAGTGGGCACATACATGACAGATGCATTAGATGTGATGAATGTGAAGGTATATAATATGGCAGAAAAAAACAGGTTAGCGTTATTTCATTGGTGACAATTTGAGAAATGTTGATGTGCAAATCAAGCCAGGTGCCCTGATGCACAGAAAGCAAACAGGTACAAAGGCAAATAATGAGTTGGTCTTCATTGCATAAGGTTTTGAATACAGAATTATAGTCTGACTATAATATCACAGGACCCTGTTGAGGTGACACTTGAAGTAGATTTGGTCTCCACAGAAGAATGCATCAAAAAATCACTAGAAAACACACAAAGCTCTGAGCAACTCAGTGCATCAGAGAATCTCTGGAGAACATGGATAGGCGATGCTTTGGGTCAGGACCCCTCTACAGACTGATTGAGTAGGGGGTAAAACTGATGGATGAGTGGTGGGTGCTGGTCAAAAGCCAAGCAAGTGAAAGGTGGTTACTGGTGAGGGGGGTTTGATTGCCAGATGGGCAGAAAAAGGCTAAAGATGGGAAGAAGACAAATGATTGTGACATAAAGAGATAAGGAACGAAGAGCAGCAAAAGATGAAGCCAGAGGAAGGGATATAGGTGGAAGGAGATGACGGATGGAGTTATTGTTGGGTAGTTACCTAAAATTGTAGAATTCAATGTTCATAGTGTTGGGTTGTAAGCTATACATGAGGAATATAAGGTGCTGTTCCTTCAGTTGGTGTGTGATTTCACTCTGGTAGTGGAGAAGACCCATGATAGAAAGGTGGGTTGGGAATGGGTAGAAGAGTTAAAACAGCTAAAGCCTTGTCCCACGGTACGAGTTCATTCCAAGAGCTCTCCCGAGTTTATCCTGATTTGAACTCGGAGATTTACGGTGATGGCCACTCGTCGGTACTCGGGGCTCTCGTGGACATTTTTCACCATGTTGAAACATGTTGTTAAATGTTGAAAAATCTTCACGAGTCTTCCCGTGCTTACCTGCCATTAGCGAGTCTTCCCGAGTACCTGCCGTTAGCGTTACGAGCCATTAAGAGACGTCCCCGAGCTCCGACGTACCCGTTACGTTCATTCTCCGTGCTTACTACGAGTTTGATTTTTTTTTAACTCGGGAGAGCTCTTGGAATGAACTCGTACCGTGGAACAGGGCTTTCAGCAACTGAGAGATCTAGCAGGCTTTGGCAGAACAAGCACAAATGTTTGGCAAAACAGTCATCTAGGCTACGTTTGGTCTCGCTGATGAAAAGGTGGCCACATAGTGAGCACTGAACGCTGGAGATGAGGTTAGAGAAGGTATGTGTAAACGTCTCTCTCACCTGGAAGGGCTGCTGGGGGTCCTGGATGGTTGTGAAGGATGAGGTGTTGGAACAGGTGTTACTTTTTCTGGAGTTTTAGAGGGAAGTACCTGGGGAGGGGGTGGGAAGGGTGGGAAGGGATGAGTGAACGAAGGAGTTGCGGCGGGAATGGTCTCTGCGGAAAGCGGAAAGGGGTGGGGATGGGATGGTGTGACTGGCGGTGGGACTGATTTTGTGGATGACATGTCACAGAAACAGAGATTGAGTGACTGTGTCTGTATTCATTGGTGTTCAGAAGAATTACAAGGAATCCCATTGAAATATACTGTACGCGATTTGGGGGAAAATAGGAACCAAAGATCATTGTCTCAGCCATGGGGGTATGACATTTAGAATGAGATGAGGGAAATGTTCTTCAGTCTGAGTCATTCTCTACCACACAGTGCGGATGAGGACATTTTCCTGAATAGATTTCCAAATACAAAATGCATCACGAGGCATGGAGTAAGATGGGGAATATGGTAATGAGATAGAATGTGTAGGAAAGAACTGAAGATGCTGGTTTAAACCGGATAGACACAAAAAGCTGGAGTAACTCAGCGGGACAGGCAGCATCTCTGGAGAGAAGGAATGGATGACGTTTCGGGTCGAGACCCTCCTTCAGATAGAAGTTTGGCAATGATCATGTTGTGCAGCATACCAGGCCAAAAGGCCAAAATGCCACCCCTTGCTTATATTCTTCTACATTTCCATGTTTCCAGGAATTTCTCCCATTGCAACCTAGCAACCTACAACAACATTCTGTGAGAAACACAATCCAATGATCAGAGTTAAATATATTGTTAGCACTGAACAGATTAAATTCAGTTTCTCTATTTTCATTCTTCGCTTCCTGACTAAATAGAATCTTAAGTGTAAGTAGATTATGTTCGGCCATATTACTACTCACTGAGTTATTCTGAATTCTACTAAACCAGACAAGCCTGACTAATATGACATTCAATAGCATTAAAATGGTCACAGACCAATGATACATCATGAGATCATTTATTAAACACATTTCAAAACAATGTTATTTAATAATACACAAAAAAAATGATGCATGCGAATATGAACTTGTAAAACCAAAATTTGCCATGACTTGGCATGTTTCTAAATATTTCTTTATGCATCAGGGAATCCGAGCTTCACATCCTACTTTCAATAACATAGGGAGCATACCTCCATATTCATACAAGTTATCAATATTGGAATTAGGTACGGGTTCAATAGTAAATGCAAAGTAATGATGCATTAATATTTCTAAAGTTCATCAGTCTCATAGTCATGAGAACCTTTTAGAGAACTTGATTACTGACATTAATTGGGTAATTAGCCGACAGTTTTCATTTCCTGCTCTCTCACACAATTTAAATCGGCTTGATGTTTCTTGGACTATAATAAACATGTACAGATTTGTATGAGTGTTTTAATATGACTTTTGGAATATCCGTTTTAAGCTATTACTCCTTTATATATTACATTTTGTAAATTGAGCATGAAGGGCCAAATGAAACAAAGAACTGCAGATGCTGGTTAACACACATAAGGACACAAAATGCCGGAGTAACTCAGCAGGTCAGGCAGCATTTCTGGAGAACATGGAATAGGTAAAGTTTTGGGTTAGGACCCTTCTTCAGTCTGGTTGTGGGGGGGGGGGAGAAGAAAGCTGGAGGAGAGGATAGGCAGGTCAAAGTCGGGCAAGCAATAGTTATCAATTATCTGCTATGCTTTGTCCTGCCCCTCATATGCTGCAGCCCTCTAATCCCCCCACCACCCCTACAATTAGTCCGAAGAAGGTTTCCAACCTGAAATGCCACCCATCCATGCTTTCCAGAGATGCTGCCTGACCCGATGACTTACTCCAGCATTTGTGTCTTTTTTTGGAAGTAGGAGAGATTAATTGATCCCTAAATAGAATTTTAATAAGGTACATTGAAGATTGTAGACACAAAATGCTGGAGTAATGGGTCTATCCCACTTAAGGGCCTGTCCCACGAGCATGCGACTGCATGCGGCAAGCGCGACCAAACTGGAAGCGGGGGCCGCGCGGAGGACGAGTGATCCCGTACGAGTTGACGTGAAGTTTGAACGAACGCGCGGGAAGTTCGCGCGTGACGTACGGCATCAAGACGCTGCGTAGGGCATCGAGATGCTGCGCATGCCCGTCGAGGCGGTGCGTACGGCCTCAATGTGGCTGCGGGCCGACAGGCCGTTGCCGCGCGGAATTTTTGGACAGTGTCAGTTTGTCGGAGCCCCGCTCGATGTCGGGACCAGCTCCGCACAACTCCATACGGCTCCGGCGAGGCCGTACGGCTCAAGCGACCACGTTAGGTAGTGCTTGCCGCATGCAGTCGCATGCTCGTGGGACAGGCCCTTTAGATGACTTTTAGGCGACTACAGGAGACTATGCAGTCGCTACATGGTCGGCACATGTTCGTGGGTGGTTGCCGGGGAGTCGCCTTCATGGTCGCGAGGAGTTCTCGCATTCTGGGAACTAGACACGGCCTCATTATGGTCGCGGCAAAATTTTCAACATGTTGACAAATTAGCGGTGACTAGAATGAAGCCGCCATGGAGAGTAGCACGAATTCTCGTGCCGTAGTTGGGTCACCAGGAGGTCCTAGTGGGTTGCTAGGAGGTCGTAGGTTCTCGTAGGTTGTAGCCAGTGCTGACCGGTGAATTTCATTGAGAGAAAAAAATGTAAGCAGTAATTTTCAGAACCAAGGATAACCGACCGGTAATGTTAATGTCCGCCGAGCTTCACCGTTGTGTATCTCTGGCTTCTTAAAAGTTGTCTCCACTCCTTCTCCCTCCTTCTCCTCCTTCTCCCCCCCCCCCCCCCCCCCCCCCCCCCATCCTCTTTTAAAGGACTTGCCATACACTGTGCTACACTTATGCAAAACATAAAGTGAGAGAAAGAAGTAGAGAAAATATTGCTAGTCCTAATCCTTCAAGTTCTGCTTTCTTGTGAGAATGACATGCAATGAGGTATGTGTGTATGTATGTATGTATGTATGTATGTATGTATGTATGTATGTATGTATGTATGTATGTATGTATGTATGTATGTATGTATGTATGTATACAATCATCTACTAATGATTTGGATGAGAACATACATGGCAAGACTAGCAAGTTTGCAGATGACACAAAAGTGGGTGATATTGCAGATAGTGAAGATGGTTGTGAGAAATTGCAGCAGGATCATGATTGGTTTGCCAGGTGGGCTGAGGAATGGTTGACAGAATTTAATACAGAGAAATGTGAGGTGTTGTAATTTTGGGAAGTCTCAAGGGCCTGTCCCACTTTCATAGAAACATAGAAACATAGAAAATAGGTGCAGGAGGCCAATCGGCCCTTCGAGCCAGCACCGCCATTCATTGTGATCATGGCTGATCGTCCCCTATCAATAACTGCCTGCCTTCTCCCCATATCCCTTGACTCCACTAGCCCCTAGAGCTCTATCTAACTCTCTCTTAAATCCATCCAGTGATTTAGCCTCCATTGCCCTCTGTGGCAGGGAATTCCATAAATTCACAACTCTCTGGGTTAAAAAGTTTTTTCTCACCTCAGTCTTAAATGACCTCCCCTTTATTCTAAGACTGTGGCCCCTGGTTCTAGACTCGCCCAACATTGGGAACATTTTTCCTGCGTCTAGCTTGTCCAGTCCTTTTATAATTTTATATGTTTCTATATGATCCCTCCTCATCCTTCTAAACTCCAGTGAATACAAGCCTAGTCTTTTCAATCTTTCCTCATATGACAGTCCCGCCATCCCAGGGATCAATCTCGTGAACCTACGCTGCACTGCCTCAATCACTAGGATGTCCTTCCTCAAATTAGGAGACCAAAACTGTGCACAATACTCCAGATGTGGTCTCACCAGAGCCCTATACAACTGCAGAAGAATTTCACGACCTATTTCACGACCTTTTTTACTCGCGAACATTTTTCATCATGCTAGAAAAACGCCCCGACCTACTTGATGCCACGAGTACCTACGACTAGCATCACGACCTCTTACGACCTACCTACGACATCCTACAACCTCTTACGACCTCGTGACGACCATGCTGCGAGTATGAGTCAAGGGCAAACTGGGCAGAGGTCGTGAAAGTGGGACAGGCCCTTAACACGGGCAGGATTTACACAGATAATGGTAGGGCTCAAGTGTTGTAGAGCAGAGGGATCTAGGAGTGCAGGTACACAGTTCCGTATAGGGTGGTCAAAAGGTTTTTGGCACATTGGCCTTCATCAGTCAGAGTATTGAGCATAGAAGCTGGGAGGTCATGTTGCAGTTACACTATATAAGACATTGGTGACACCACATTTAGAGTAATGCGTTCTGTTCTGGGCAGGATGTTGCCAGGACTCGTGGGTCTGATCTATAGGGAGAATTTGAAAAGGCTGAGACTCTATTTGTTGGAGCACAGGAGAATGAGGGGTGATCTTATAGAGGTGTATAAAATCATGAGGGGAATAAATCGGCTAGTTGCACAGAGTCTCTTGCCCAGAGTAAGGGAAACGAGGACCAGAGGACTATTGCATAGTTTAAGAAACAGTTAGACAGGTACATGAATAGTGTTCAAGAAGGAACTGCAGATGCTGGAAAATCGAAGGTACACAAAAATGCTGGAGAAACTCAGCGGGTGCAGCAGCATCTATGGAGCGAAGGAAATAGGTAACGTTTCGGGCCGAAACGTGACCTATTTCCTTCGCTCCATAGATGCTGCTGCACTCGCTGAGTTTCTCCAGGTACATGAATAGGACAGGTTTGGAGGGATATGGCCCAAATGCAGGCAGATGGGACTAGTGTAGCTGGGACATGTTGGCCGGTATGGGCAAGTTACCACACAGTATGACTCTATGACTCTATGACTAATAACAATGGGTGGAACTTTAGTTAAGTTTTGTTTATTTTCACGTGAACCGAGGTACAGAGAAAAGCTTTTGTTGCGTGCTAATCAGTCAGCAGAAAGACAATACATGATTACAATTGATCCATTTACAGTGTTTTGATACATGATAAGGGAATAACGTTTAGTGCAAGGTAAAGCCAGCAAAGTCCGATCAAGGATAGTTCGAGGATCATTAAAGAGGTAGATGGTAGTTCAGTACTGCTCTCTGGTTGTGGTAGGATGGTTCAGTTGCCTGATAACAGCTGAGAAGAAACTGTCCCTGAATCTCAAAAGGTCATAAGGAATAGGAGTAGAATTAGGCCATTCGGCCCATCAAGTCTACTCCGCCATTCAATCATGGCTGATCTATCTCTTCCTCCTAACCCCATTTTCCTGCATTCTCCCCATAACCTCTGACACCTGGTGATGTTTTCATCCTAGCTGTTGGCTACAATGTGCCTAAGAGAGTGCTGTTTGTTTCCTGGTACAAACATAAATATGTTGATTTCAATGCATGTATCTTCAGTTTCTTCGTTTTTTTTAACATTATGGCCGGAATTACAGTCGTAAAGATTAGTTGGTATAGGTGGAAATATTATATGGGGTATAATAGAAATCTAGATGAGATAGAAGAAGCAAGGGAGAGACAAAATCCAACATTTAACAGTTTTTTGTAAATAACTTGGAAATGAGTGGTGGCTTGGCCCAAGCAAACAACTGCAGATTGGACTGCACAGACAAGAGCTAGTGGCGGAGTACTGTAGTAGATGCTATGCAAGAATATCACACCTTCAAGACCACAATGATACATTTCTGTAAACTCATAATGAATCCAAGTGATAGCTATCTCTGGTAAAGCCAGGAGCTCAATTGAAGTTACAGTCCAATAATCCACATTTGTTTTACCACTTACCGTCAACTGATAAGGGTTCCAGACTTCCTCAAAATCTGCCTTCCTTGTTCGTGCAGCATCAAGTATTTTTGCAGTGAAAACTATTTAATAGAATACCTTTAATAGAGTTAAAAAGAATCTATGCTGCCCACAATTCCAATATTTTCAACGGAAGTCTGCTTTTCAGGCATACCAAAAATGGAAATAAAACTGTTCCCTATTTTGTCACAACAAACTGTTAAAATCTATCCCGTAATTGCTAAATTCCACAATAATAGTAATTTAAATGCGTTGCAACACTGTACCTGCCCTCTTGCAAAGCTCCAGAGATGCTGAAGAGTCCAAAATCGGTAATGATTATCTTTCCATTGTCGTAAAATATATTCTTTGATTTCAAATCTTTATGAAGAATTCCTTTAGCATGTAGGTAACCCATACCCTTAAAAATTAAATCACAATATTTCATATTAGTGCACAAGAATATTTGCTCAAAGTAGCATAAAACAAATACATGCAGATTTTTTTTCTAAAGTAATCCGTACAAAAAATGCAGTTTCTTTCTTTCCTGTAGCAGCTAGTGGATTTAAACCAAGTTAAACCATGAGAAATAAAGATGTTGGCGCACACTATTGGTGTACACTTGTAACACATTGCGCACCTTTACAATCTCCTGAGCAATTTGTCTGGTCTTGTTCACATCCAACACCATTTTAGCATCTCTTACAACAGAGTAAAGAGTTCTTCCTTTGCAGAGGCTGCAAAAAACAATTAAACAGATACTAAATTACTCAAACAAATCATGAAGTGAAATACATAGTGATACAGCTGTAAACAAAATGATCAAATATAATTAGAGTCTTCCAAACTGGAATATATTTAAGATTAAAAATCCTTTTCAATGTCAAAATTCTGAAATTGGTTCAGTGATTATCTACAAGAAGAAATAATTCCATTGGAAAGGTCATTCAGCCATATGTAAAATGAAGGGAATTTGTATATCGGATTGGTTGGGTGCCTTTGTTTAGCAAAAGGAACTACATGATGCAATATCTTTAAATATTTGAAAATATGTCCTTTTAGAGCATCTTGTTGTTTGCACAAAGGACCAAACATAGAATCTTGGATATTAAAGATTCTCATAGAGTATATCGGTATTGAAGACCTCAAGAAGCCTGTGCTCAAAATGTGCTTACCTGTTGAATATATTGTACTCTAACTGTTATCATGCCAACACCATGTTCTTTCGCATGAATGAATAATACATGTGCCTGCAGAGGCAATGGCATTCCATATGCAATTCAGGCAAAAGGTTACAGTCAATCAATAGCATTTTATTAAGAATCTGGGTAGAACTTCTACTGCTTCACGAATGCCCTACATGGGAGAAAGCGTGTTTGACAGGCCCACTTTCCAGCCAAATGGTAGGCACACTGGAGCAGGCCAAACAGATCTGACTGTTAACTGAAGGTGGGGATTGATTGGAGATGGTCTGATGTGTGATGATGTCAGTGTAATGATTGATCGCCATTGAGGTGAAATTTTTCAACTGATCCCAGATGCCTTTGAATGTCATGAGGGATCTGATGGTAAGAGTGTTTACTGCTTATGGGGATTGGATTAGTGGCATGAGAGCTGTTCTACATCCTCTGTCACACACAATGGTGTTGTAAATAAATTCTTCATCTCAGTGTTGAACTTGACGATATTTTTAAATTGTTGTATTTCCAGAGCCCTGGTATGGAACCATATGCAGATTAGGTTGGGTTAAAGGTTACCAGCTTCATGAATAGATTTACATTTCCAAATCATCCTAAGAGAAGGGTGACCTGCCATTTTTGTCTCTATAAAACCTGAAACCATCAGTGCCAGTTGTATGTGCTTTTCAAGCTTTCATTAATTAACTCCCTCACCACATCCAATCCACATTTCCTCAAGTTAATGTCACAAAACCCTTTCCCTCGGATGGTTGTACCAGCTTCCATGAATGAGCAAGGGAATCCCCTATAAATTTTCCCACAGAAAGTCCAATAAGTTGCAGTTATAGACAGACCTTCTTCTGAACTGCTACAATGGAGCTGTCAATGAGTATTAAAATAAATAGTTGTAGTAAATACGCAGGCCTTGAGGTTCATTAGAAGGCTACTGCTATTGCCGGAGGACAGCTGCTTCCAGGGGCTCTCCTGGAATTCCCCTTGGGAATGGTTCTTGCTTCAAGGGTTGAAAGAATTGGCCAAAAGTCTTTTTTTTCTCTTTTGTTAAAAAACGTTCACAATCTTATTTGTTGAATGGTGGGTTCCATTTGTGATCAGTGTGGTTCATTGCTATTTTACGAACACAATATCTGTGTTTATTCCATGCAAGTGTAATATTGGCATGTGGAAAATAGTGGAAAGTATTGATAGTGCTAGAAAATGCTAAATATTACAAATTTCAGTAAAATGCGGTCCTTTTTTCACCCATTGTGATCTTTCCCCAGTGTAGGTGTTCAGTAGGTGTTGAAGCATTAGATTTCAGCAGAAAATGAGTCATGCATCTCATCCGTATCTGGAATGATTCATTGATTTACTTTATACAACAAAGAATATTCAAAGATACGATTCTCAGTTATGCAGAAGAAACCAACAAATTGTTGAATTGTTTTTACTCTGCCAGAGAGATATTGCTTGACCTTTGGTTCCCTTGCACAGCCACACAATGGAAAAGAAAGTCAGGAAAATTATTGGGATGCAGTTAAGTCTATTCTATCTCCCTGTGCAATGGGTTCATCTATTATTAACTTTTATTGTAGCTCAAGTGAAATTTGGTAGGAATTATACACATTGGTAGCTACTGCAAGCTCATGCTTCCTGTGTCAATGTTTATTGTGGTTTTTCTTCAACTTGGACAGTTTTTTTGAATTGGTTATTATATTTCAAAGAGATACAATGACCCTTCCTTTCAAAATGGAATTGGTTTGTTTCGAAGAAATAACTCAGCTCTTCTAATGCTTTCACCCATTATGGCTGAATCCAGCTAACATTTGTAAACGTTGGTACGTTCTGTTTTCTGGTTCAGAAAAAGAACTTATTGAAAGATTCAATGCGATTTCTGATTTTTGTTTTGGAAAATAAAACTAGAGAAAACTGGTACAAGAAATACATTGAAAGGTTATGTCAGGGTATTTGAACAATTGAGTCCATAAGAAGTGGGACCAGGAGTAGACTCTTTAGCTTTTTGATACTTCAAGAGGATCCTGGGCTGCTACATATTCATCAAGTTCATCTCTCTATCCATCCATCCAAGCCGTGAATATACATCAAGTCTCTGTCCCTGAGCTGTGAAAAGGAGTATTAAAAACTCATGAGCATCAAACAGACGAGACTTCCTCATTTCTATCTCAATAGCTACCCCTTATTCTGAGAACATTCCCTCTGGTTCTGGACTCTCCCATATGAGGTAACATTCTCTCCAACCATTTACTCTATCGACCCTCTTTGCAGGAATCATCATTGCCCTTCAATTTGGATTTGGATGAAGGGATTCAAAGTAACATTAGCAAATTTGCAGATGACACAAAGCTGGGTGGCAGCGTGAACTGTGAGGAGGATGCTATGAGAATGAAAGGTGACTTGGACAGGTTGGGGGAGTGGGCAGATGCATGGCAGATGAAGTTCAATGCAGATAAATGTGAAGTTATCCACTTTGGTAGCAAAACCAGGAAGGCAGATTACTATCTAAATGGTGTCAAGTTGGGAAAAGGGGAAGTACAACGGGATCTGGGGGTCCTTGTACATCAGTCTATGAAAGTAAGCATGCAGGTGCAGCAGACAGTGAAGTAAGCGAATGTCATGTTGGCCTTTATAACAGGAGGAATCGAATAAAGGAGCAAAGAGGTCCTCCTGCAGTTGTACAGAGCCCTAGTGAGACCACACCTGGAATATTGTGTGCAGTTTTGGTCCCCTGATTTAAGGAAGGACATTCTTGCTATTAAGGGACTGCAGCGCAGGTTTACAAGGTTAATTCCCAGGATGGCGGGGCTATCATATGCTGAGAGAATGGAGCAGCTGGGCTTGTACACTCTGGAGTTTAGAAGGATGAGAGGGGATCTCATTGAAACATATAAGATTGTTAAGGGTTTGGACACGCTAGAGGCAGGAAACATGTTCCCGATGTTGGGGGAGTCCAGAACCAGGGGCCACAGTTTAAGAATAAGGAGTAAGCCAGGAGACGAGGAAACACTTTTTCTCACAGAGAGTGGTGAGTCTGTGGAATTCTCTGCCTCAGAGGGCGGTGGAGGCGGGTTCTCTGGATGCTTTCAAGAGAGAGCTAGATAGGGCTCTTAAAAATAGCTGAGTCAGGGGATATGGGGAGAAGGCAGGAACGTGGTACTGATTGTGGATGATCAGCCATGATCACATTGAATCTGGCTCGAAGGGCCGAATGGCCTACTCCTGCACCTTTTGTCTACTGTCTATTGTCTATTCATTCTTCTAAACTCCAATGAGTCACAACCTGCTTAACCTTCTAGTCCTAAACGGGCAATTGCTCCGTACCCAGGATTATCCTAGTGAATCTTCCGTGAATGAAATCCAATGATGTAACATCTCTCCTTAGATGGGAGGAACAGAGCTGTTTGAAGTTCCATAGAATTGGTTTCATGTGTGCTGTTACAATAAAACCTTCTTACAATCACAATTCAACCCCTTTGAAATAAGGAACATTACATTCATCTCCCCTATAATCTACTACAATGGTGTCTGTTTTATTTTATTTTATGCACATCGACATCTAAATCTGTGTATTGCATTTCTCTGTAATATTTCCTCATTTAAATAATTCTGTTCTTTTGTTTTTTCTTCTGAAATGAACTTTACATTTTCCCACATAATACTCCAACTACCGATCTTTTGCTCACTCACTTCACCTATCAATATCGCTCTGATAACTATTTGTATCTTCCTCACAAATTACCTTCCCACTTATTTTAGTGATGCTTGCAAACCTGGCCATTTTATGTTTATCTCCTCCAAGTCATTTATCTATATTATAACCAGTTGAAGTCACAGCACAGTTCCCTGTAATAACCCACTCATTACAGGTTGCTGACATGAAAATGATTCCCTGATGCCTGTTAGCCAAAGCTCTGCCTCTTTCCAGTGAATTAAGCTCATGTGCAACACCTTGACGGACCCTTACTTAAAACCTTAAGCAAAGCGCGTACTGGTTCCCCTCTCTCATCCTTTGGTGGACGTTTCTTCAAAAAATTCTAATACATCTGTCAGACATGACGTCCCCTTCATGAAGCCATTTTGACTACTTGATTTGATGGTGATTTTCCAATAGTATTATCATAACCTCTTTAATTAATTATTATAACATTGGTATTGGCTTTGTTTTATAATTGTCAGATGTACTGAGAAAAACGTTGCCTTGTGGGTAAATCAAACCATGCTTCAGTACCACAGGTTGTGCTGACGAGGAAGAAAGAGAGTGCAGAATATAGAGTTATAGCTACATAGAAAGGGAATGTAAAGAAAAAGTGTAAGGGTCACAATGAGGTAGACTGTAAGATCAGGAGGGACTTGAACAAATTAGTACTGTAAGCATGTTAGCACGAGGAGTTTTTATTTTTAGTGGTAAAGTACCACTGAGCTACTCCATCATAAACTCACAAATCCATCAGGTAAAAGTCTCATCATTCGCCTTTGATACCTCATTGCATTCTTTACCCACTAACCATATAAGAAACATCATGTGGTACAACAATGATCATTAATGCAATGCCAGTAATATATGAAAGTTTCTGAGTATCACAATTTGAGACTTTGACATGAACCAGTTAGAACAGCAGGAATCGTTGTCGTTTGGGTTCTTTTAACATCTGATAAAGATCAGCTTTGTGAAACTAAAATCAAGCAAATCACCAGGACAGATGGTTCAATGTATCTAATTAGCATTCCTGTTACTCCATCAGTTAACAATAGAACATTTGAGCATGTCCTCAATATGCATTTAGCATGTCTTGCTTCACACATGCAGAAATCTCTCAATTTTGCAGACAAGTTGGTGAGGAACACTTTGGAGAGGAACATGTTACAGATGGCCATGAAAGGTGACTAGGCTGCTATGCACCAAAATGACCCGACTTTGGTCAGCACCGTCCCTCCATGAGTAACAGTGATGTGAGGCAGTTGTTTCAATGGTAACTGCAACGTCGCTATTGGCGTGGCAGTGGGTGTGATATTTATGGTGCCAGACTGAGAAATGACAACAGATTTGTTCTTAGTGGAACCAATGACATTGCCCGAGGCAACTGGTTCAGCCATGTGCTGGAGTACATATTGCTGAGGTGCCATCACAGCCTCAAAGCCTGCGGCAACAGTGGATTCCAGAGCCAGCAAGTATAGTCTGGCTGGCCATAAACTGTTTAGATCACAGCAATCTAAACTTCCACTGTAGTATTCAGACATCCTTGGATTTGTTGGTAATCTTTTGTTATTCTCTACCCAAAAACCTGTGGAAGCTCAGTCACTGAATATATTAAGAATATATTAAGAAAGGAATTGAAGATTTTGGAGCATTCAGGGAATCAAGGTATATAAGGTCAGTGCAGGAAAGTAGCATTGAAGTAAGAGATCAGCTATATTTAATTCATTTAATTCATTTCATACTAGCTCCTATTTTTGGTACTTCTGCTAGGGAGTTAGTGAATGCATTTCAATCTCTGTAAATCAAATGGTTGCCAGGGATGAGTACCTGTCATAAATGTGAGTTCTGTGTGGCTGAGTGATGGAATAGTTGTGAGTGTGCGTGTGAGTGTAATTGTACCGGCAGATCGGACTTGCTACTATCTCCACTTAGTATGACATTATGTGCAACTTCATTTTACTTTCACCTGGTATGAGTGCTTTGTCTTGGCCCTTAGGGATTTCCAAGCTTCTCGAGTATATAATCTCTCTTCACTTCTTCCATCGAGATGACTCGGTCCCGAATGGTATAATGAGCTATCTGCGCCCATGCTATTCTGCACTGGACTTTCAATGATCTCTGCCTATTGCTGGCATGACTTTAGTGCTCACTACTTACTTTCTAATGGTGAGCAGCAGTTATGCAATTACTCATCGTTAATGAAGGTC
The DNA here is from genome assembly GCF_010909765.2 of Amblyraja radiata. NCBI lineage: Eukaryota > Metazoa > Chordata > Chondrichthyes > Rajiformes > Rajidae > Amblyraja > Amblyraja radiata. The sequence continues at coordinate 5,074,417 of NC_045980.1, forward strand.
AATTAACTTCCTTACCTGCTTGTCTTTGGAATTTATGATGAGGTTTGAGCACCGCGGGGGGGGGGGGAGACATGTCGTCACAAGGAGAACATGCAATCTCCACGCTGACCGCACCTGAGGTCAGGATTGAACCTGGATTGCTGGAGTTGTGAGGCAAAAACTCTACAAGATGCTCCTCTGCGATGCCTAAATTGTATTGCCAATAAAACATGCACTAAAATAGTGCCACTCTGGGGGTCTGTGCCTTTCTGTACAATTTCTATGGTAACCACATCACATTCTGAGACACTGGAAGACAGATTTGCCAATAGATTCCTGCAAATATTTAAGGATATCTCACTCTCATTATGGTTATTGCTTTTATTTAAATTGCTCCAGGACGTCATGATCTCAATATATATTTTTTTTTTTCTTGGTCCTAGCACTAACTTCTGGGGAGCACCATTCTACACATTCCTCCAGCTTGATAAACACCATTCATTGATACTTTCTTTCCTGTCATTTTATCAGTTTTCGACCTATGCTGATACTGGCTCCTTTGCATTCAATTTTGATGAAAAGCCTTTTTGAAGACAAGCGACCCCTGCATCACAGCCGCTCAGGTTACAGAAATTCGATCTTCTAACATTTAGAACTTACTACCAAAAAAAATTGAGATGCGGGATAAAATTTGCTCTCACTGAATTTGTGTGAAAAGAAGTAAATTAATCCGCATTAAATGTTTCTTCATAACTGCAATTTTTGATGCATGCACAGATGACGTGGCTTTGCAATATGGAAAATCATGATATACCCATTTTGTAGGAACGCAATACTCACTCCTCCCAGCCCATAACGTGCGCATATATACTACAATTATTGCAATTCCCTCATTGTCATTTCACACCATCTCAAAAAAAATCCTTTCAGTAAACTCAAAAACCCTCTCAAATTAGTCAAGTACCATCATCTAACACAATATATTTTGTTTATATTTTAAACTATACAAACTGTGCTAAATGCTTGACTATTGTTGAATATATTCTGGGTGTTTCCTGGGTCAGATTAAAGATGTTTAAATTGCCTTCAGTCACACTGAGAAAGTGCACAAGTGTAAATGACTAGAATTGATTTTATATATGCAATTTGTATTTGCTATCTATCCTCAATTTATTGGCTGCCATATTTATGTCAGTGGACACTTGTAAGACAGGTATTTTAAAATGTTTACATGCAGATTAGTATTCAAGCATCCATGTTCTGCTTAACTGGTGGCAATAACAGCTGTATTTTATGGTCAACTATCCAGACTGCATTTTCAGTCTAGAAATGTGGGTCCTTGCCATGTAATTATTCTTAGGAGTGTGTTCTTTCCCATAAATCTGGTACAGACTAATAAATATTTAATGTCCATATTGAAGCAATGGGATAAATTTGATAAGGCCTCGTGTAACAGAAAGTGCAGCTCATATTGTGAGTAGATAATAGAATGTTAGGGACTTACTGCTTTCTAATCTCTGTGCACTGAATCTAATCAGTAAAATACTCCTTGCTAAGTGTTGGGTGCCTGTAAATTGTCACCAGTGATTCAAGGCCCTGCAAAATTATCTTAAGATTCTCATCAGCAAATCCAACCTGTATCTTTCCCCAATTCAATATTCAGCCGCCAACTGTAAAGCTGTTAAATGTTATATACTGACTAGATTTATGAAAGGAGGGCTCTGTTGGCAAAACATGTTTTAAACAGTGAACCTCGGGAAAGGTATAAAACTAGAATTTCCTTCATAGAAATATAGAAACATAGAAATTAAGTGCAGGAGTAGGCCATTCGGCCCTTCGAGCCTGCACCGCCATTCAATATGATCATGGCTGATCATCCAACTCAGTATCCCGTACCTGCCTTCTCTCCATACCCTCTGATCCCCTTAGCCACAAGGGCCACATCTAACTCCCTCTTAAATATAGCCAATGAACTGGCCTCGACTACCCTCTGTGGCAGAGAGTTCCAGAGATTCACCACTCTCTGTGTGAAAAAAGTTCTTCTCATCTCGGTTTTAAAGGATTTCCCCCTTATCCTTAAGTTGTGACCCCTTGTCCTGGACTTCCCCAACATCGGGAGCAATCTTCCTGCATCTAGCCTGTCCAAACCCTTAAGAACTTTATATGTTTCTATAAGATCCCCTCTCAATCTCCTAAATTCTAGAGAGTATAAACCAAGTCTATCCAGTCTTTCTTCATAAGACAGTCCTTCTTACTCTGTTCTTTAGTAACTTTCAAAATCAAATATATTTCTCAGATAGATGTCCCAGAGTAGTACACAAATAACATATGTAAATGTAAGGGCAACTTGGGCATTTCAAAAACACTCTGCATCCTGATCAAGTTCTGTGGGATGTGGGCACTAGAGAGATTTACCTGGTTCTTGACACATAGGATCTCATATCTTGTTAGTGTCTACTTGATTCAAAATGTATTAGGCAAGGTACAGAGTATTTACAGGCACTTAAGCAGTTTATTAAGTTATCTTTAAGAGGAATCTAGAAATTGATCTGAACACGTGAAGCCTGCTTTAAGAGGCATATGGAAGGAGGTATAATTGCCTTTTAATGTGATGGAATATGTAGAAACATGCTCCCCTTCAGCTGTAAAGAATGAGAAGAAGCACCCAAGTACATAGACCATGGCTCACAAGGATACAAACTTACAGATGCATTAATAACAAATAGGTTCTCACAGCACTACAGAAAACATATCAGCAATATCAGAGAAGAGTAAGACACATGAAAAATTCAAAGTAGAACTGTAGATCGATTGTGTTGAGTAAAAAAATCCAACACTTAAATTGAGATTATCATAACTCTTTGACACCTTAAGGGTCTGTCCCACTTTCCCAAGTTATTCACGAATTCTCCAGAGTTTTCAAACTCGCAGAATGTTCGTAACGAGTCCATAGGAGGCCGTAGGAGTCCGTGGATATATCGTAGCGGCTCGTTATTCCAGCCGTAGGTACTCGGGGCATCAGGTAAGTCGGGACGGTTTTTCAGCATGATGAAAAATGTCCACGAGTAAAAAAATACCCCCGAGTACCGGGGTAGCATAACGAGCCGCTACGATATATCCACGGACTCCTACAGACTCGTTACGAACATTCTGCGAGTTTGTAAACTCAGGAGAATTCGTGAATAACTCGGGAAAGTGGGACAGGCCCTTTAGTTTCTAACTCTGAAAGTTCACACTTAAATTGACAAACGTTCTGAATTTGGGAATTTGGTTTCTTAAAAAGAAAATGGCCCGTTGTATTATATATCCTGTAAACCATAGCGCTTTTACATTCTTAAATGATTCAAAATCAATTTAATCAGTTCCTGATTCCTTTAGCAATCTTTCTTGGGTACAATCATGCTAAACATGAAATTGGACCAGGACTTTTAGGTCAGCAGGCGCATTAAGTTGCTTGGTCTTTTTCCTTGCAAGGAATGCATCCAATAAGATCACTAATTGGAACAACACTTATTTTCACCCAATTTAGCATAAATTAGAGTTCAAAGAACCACACACAATGACTACCATGGAATAGGCTCCATAGAACGAGAGCATAGTTCCAAGAAGATCTGTGTGGAAGTGTAGTTCTTTAAATGTGACATTAAAATAGAGTTTACTCAACTATTCCATGTCTTGAGTTCATGAAAAACGTTGCTGCCCATATCACATCTTCCATTTAAGCTGGAATTTGTGGCAGCTACGTACTTTACCATTCTCAGTTTCACATCACGCCAAGGTCATCTCTCTCTGTAATCGCTTGCAACTCTGCAACCTATTATTTTCATTCTGACCTCTGAGTGATCCCACAGATTGACTGCACTACCATATGCCTTCAGCTACCAAGCCCTTAAGCTCTGCAAATCCCTTGCGAAACTTCTATGGCTTCCTAGCTTTCTTTCCTCCTTTAAGATATTTCTTAAAACCTAGCTCTCTGATCAAGCTTTTGATTCCCTGCCCCAGTATTGCCAGGTGTTGCTTGGCGCCAGTCTTTGTTCAACTCTCCAGTTATATCCAATGGTAGGAGAGCATATTGTTCGGATATTCCAGCAACATTTTTCTTTCAGACACAATGAGGAAAATGAGCCAGCACCCCCATTAAATTCCATCAACAATTCCACAGCCCAATTGCCCAACTGATCAAGATCCTGCTGCAATTTTTGACAACCATCTTCACTATCTACAATACCACCCTCTTTAGTGTCATCTTCAAACTTGCTAATCATGCCATGGACGTTCTCATCCAAATCAATGATATAGATGACAAATAGCAATGAGCCCACCTAACCCTGAGGCACATCATTAGTCACATGTCTCCAGTCCAAAAAGCAACCTTCCACCATCATCCTCTATTTCATTTCACGCAGCCAATCTTCCATCCATTTAGCTATCTCTCCTTGGATCCCATGTGATCTAACCTTCCAGAGCAGTCTGCCTTGCGGAATCTTGTCGAATGGCTTGCTGAAGTCCATATATTGTATACAACTTCTACAGCTCTGACTTCATCAACCTCTTTAGTCACATACGTGAGACACGACCTCCCACGTACAAAACCATGCTGACTATCCCTGATAAGCCCTTGTCCATCTAGTGACTAGTGGTGTGCCACAATGCTCGGTGCTGGGACTAGATCCTGTTGCCCTCTCCGATGTGGGGCCCTCCAACATATTGCTGGAGGAGACTCACCTGAACACATTTTTACAAATTCCACCCCGTCTAAATCTTCCACACTATGATATTCCAGTCAATATTCGGAAAGGTAAAATCCCGTACTACCACAACCTTATTTGACCTGCAGCTGTCTGCAATCTCCTGGCACATTTGCTCTTCTAATTCCCGTTGACTATTTGTGGGCCTGTAGTACACCCCCACCAAGGTGATCATACCTTTCTTGTTCCACAACTCCACCTGCATTGCCTCACTAGACAAACCATCCATAATGTCATCTCTGACCACTGCCATGACATCCTTCTTAACCAATAACGCAACCTCACCCCTCCTCTTTTACCCTCACCTCTGTCTCTCCTGAAGCTCCTGTACCCTGCAACATTGAGCTGCCAGTCCTGCCTCTCTCTTAACCAGGTTTCCATAATGGCTATAATGTCCCAGTCGCACATACCTATCTATGACCTAAGGACACTTGGCTGAAGGATTATGAAACTTTGCAAAGCCTCCTCCTTAGCTGCATCTTCCACCGCTTGCCCTGTTCAAACTCCAGGGGTGAAATTGTAGCCATGATCTATAATTCATGTACAGTGTGTCAATAGAAGCAATTAAAATCAAATATGTTGGAGATGAGAACAACAGATGACCCATTCTCTTGCATGTGTTTAATGCAAACAAGCAAAGATGAATGTCCACGTACAAGAACATAAAGCTGAACATTACCTCAATGCCATTATCCATTCTATCCCCATATGATTTGAACCCTTTAACATCCGCAAATCAATCAATCCCTATTTCGACACACCTTCAGTGTTGCCAATTCCAAAGATTCAGCACCCCCTATGTTAAGAAATGCCTCCTCATCTCAGCCCCAAATGGTCTATTCCTTATTTTGACTTTCTAAATTCCACAGCCAGGTGAAGCATCCTCCCTACCCCCAGCTTGTACGAATATTTTAGCTTGAAATGAAATTCCTATAGTTCTTCTAAACTTAAGAGAATGCAGGCCTTATGTACTTAACTTCTCCTCATATTGTGACACCATCAATCCCAGAACCAGTCCAGTAATTCTTCATTGCACTTTCCCTATGACAGGTACATCCTTTTGTTTTAAGTAAAGAGAACAAAGCTGTCGTCAATATTTCACCTGCAGTGCCATATGGCTCTTTAAACTGCGGCACTATATCTTTACTTCTGTGCTCTAAACATGGACAACATGTGCTCTAAATATGGACAACACTACTTTAACTTTCCTAATCACTTTCTCTATCATGGGCAAGTGCACATCTCTGAAGATCTTTCCTGGTCCGAGAACACCGATGCAATTATCAAGAAAGCACATCAGCGCCTCTACTTCCTGAGAAGATTACGGAGAGTCGGTTTGTCAAGGAGGACTCTCTCTAACTTCTACAGGTGCACAGTAGAGAGCATGCTGACCGGTTGCATCGTGGCTTGGTTCGGCAACTTGAGCGCCCTGGAGAGGAAGAGACTACAAAAAGTAGTAAACACTGCCCAGTCCATCATCGGCTCTGACCTTCCTTCCATCGAGGGGATTTATCGAAGTCGCTGCCTCAAAAAGGCTGGCAGTATCATCAAAGACCGACACCATCCTGGCCACACACTCATCTCCCTGCTACCTTCAGGCAGAAGGTACAGGAGCCTGAAGACTGCAACAACCAGGTTCAGGAACAGCTACTTCCCCACAGCCATCAGGCTATTAAACCTGGCTCGGCCAAAACTCTGAACATTAATAACCCATTATTTGTTATTTGCACTTTATCAGTTTATTTATTCATGTGTTTTGTAGTAAATGCCTACTATGTTCTGTGTGCTGAAGCAAAGCAAGAATTGCATTGTCCTATCAGGGACACATGACAATAAACCTGAACTTGAACTTGAACTTGAACTTGTGGGACTAGGTTAGATGGGGCTTCTTGGTCACCATGGAAGAGTTCAGCCTATGGCCCTTTCTCCATGCCTTCCCTTATATTCATGACAACTAATATGTTCAGATCACAGAGACCTTTAGACACCAAATGAATCAAGGCATATGGAGATTGGAATGGGAAAAATGTGTCTGAGGTATCCGTGCTGCTATCGTATGGCATAACAGGCACAAGATGCTGAAAGGATTATGTTGGAATTTATATCTAGTTTATGAGCTGCTGCTACATTAATTATTATAATTTATATAATTAATTATAATAGCCAGTAGAAACCTTCCCATGTGGTGAAGCAACATTGGTTGGTAGAATGGGATATCATAACCATAATGATAATAATCATCATACTTTATTAGTCACATGGAGGTAATTACAACCAAATAAGTTAGAGACGAGTACAACAGGTGGTCTATTCTCTTGCACATATTTAATGTTAGCAAGCAAAGATGAATTTCCACTCCATCCCTGGATGTTTTCATCAAGGGAAAGGAATTACTGTACCACTCAAATGCTCTAAGTACATAAGGCAGAACTTTGTCTCAACGCCATTTTACCATAATGTTCCCATTTCACTTGAAGCATAATCAACACATAGTTGTAGTGGACCTTGCTATTTACAAAGCAATTGCCACATTTAGGCTAGATCATGTAGTATCTTGGGAGAGCTTGCTGCCTGCATACAGTCTGAAGAAGTGTCTCGACCTGAAACGCCACCCATTCCTTTTCTCCAGAGATGCTGCCTGACCCGCTGAGTTACTCCAGCATTTTGTGTCTGCCTGCCTACAGAATCGGCTTCATGGAAAGACGTAGCGGGTGGTGATGGAGGGTTGTTTTTCAGACTGGAGGCATGTGACTTGTGGTGTGCCTTAGGGATCGGTGCTGTGTCTATTAGTGTTTATGGTTTATATAAAAAATTTAGATGAGAATGCGCAAAGCAAGATTAGTAAGTTTACAGATGACATTAACGTAGATGTTATCATACACAGTGAAGAGGGTTATCAAAAATAATCTGAAAAGGATTTTGATCAGCTGGGCATGTGAGCTGAAGAATGGGTAATGGATTCAATGCAGATATGTGTGAGGTGTTGCATATTGGGAAGTCAAACCAGGACAGGACCTTCACAGTGAATGACAGCGTTCTGGGGAGTGTTGTAGAGCAGAGGGATCTAGAAGGTGAACAGTTTTCTGAAAGTGGTGTCACAGGTACATAGAGACTGTCAGGATATTGAGTATAGAAGTTGAGATATTCTTTTATAATTGTGCAAGACATTGGTGAGTTCAAATTTGGAGTATTGTATTCAGTATGGTCACTCTGCTATAGGAAAGATGTGATTAAGCTGATAAGAGTGCAGAGAAGCTTCGCAAGGATGTTGCCAGGACTTGAGGTCCTGAGCTATACGGTGAGGTTGGGCAGGCTTTATTCCTTGGATCACAGGAGGGTGAGGGATGATCTTATAGAGGTGTATGAGATCCTGAGGGGTATAGATAAGATAGATGGACAAAGTCTTTTCCCAAGAGTAGGGCAATCAAGATTCAAAGAGTGATACAGTGTGGAAACGGACCCTTCGGCCCAACTCGCCCACACTGGGTAACAATGTCCCAGCCACACAAGTCCCACTTGCCTGCGCTTGGTCCATATCCCTCCAAACCTGTCATATCCATGTACCTGTCTAACTTAAACGATAGGATAGCCCTAGCCTCAACTACCTCCTCTGGCAGCTTGTTCCATACACCCACCACCCTTTGTGTGAAAAAGTTACCCCGTGGATTCCTATTAAATCTTTTCCCCTTCATCTTGAACCTCGATTCCCCTACTCTAGGCAAAAGACTGTGCATCTACCCAATCTATTCCTCTCATGATGTTGTACACCTATATCATCCTCCTGCACTCCATGGAATAGAGACCCAGCCTACTCAACCTCTCCCTATAGATCACACCCTCTAGTCCTGGCAACATCTTCGTAAATCGTTTCTGAACCCTTACAAGCTTGACAATAGCTTTCCTATAACATGGTGCCCAGAACTGAACACAATATTCTAAATGCGGTCTCACCAACGTCTTATACCACTGCAACATGACCTCCCAACTTCTATACTCAATACTCTGACTTATGAAGGCCAAAGTGCCAAAAGCCTTTTTGACCACCACATCTACCTGCGTCTCGACCTTCAAGAAACAATGCACCTGTACTCCTAGATCCCTCTGCTCTACAACACTCCCCAGAGGCCTACATTTACTGTGTAGGTCCTGCCCTTGTTAGACTTCACAAAATGCAACACCTCAACTTCTTTGTATTAAATTCCATCAACAATTCCTCTGCCCACCTGGCCATTCGATCCAGATCCTGCTGCAATCGTTCACAACCATCTTCACTATCTGCAAAACCACTAACTTTTATATCATCAGCAAACTTGCTAATCTTGCCATGTATGTTCCCATCCAAATCATTGATGTAGATGTCAAACAGTAACAGGCCCAGCACCGAACCCTGAGGCACACCACTAGTCACAGGCATCCAATCTGAGAAGCAACCTTCCACCATTACACTCTGCTTCCTTCCATGGAACCAATTTGGTATCCATTCAGCTATCTCTCCTTGGATCTCATGCGATCTTACCTTCCAGAGCAGCCTAGCATGCAGAACCTTGTCGAACGCCTTACTGAATTCAATGTACACAACGTCTACAGCTTTGCCCTCATCAACCTTTTTTGTCACATCATCAAAAAAATCAATCAGATTTGTGAGACATGGCCTCCCACGTACAAAACCATGCTGACTATCCCTAACCAGCCCTTGCCCATCCAAATGCTGCCCATAGTTCCCAGCAATTTCCCTGCAGCCCTTCTTGAAAAGAGGTACAACATTTTCCACTCTCCAGTCATCCGGCACCTCTCCTGTATTTAAGGACGATTCGTAAATTTCAACCAGAGCTTCCGCAATTTCCTCTTTAGTTTCCCACAATGTCCTCGGATATACCAGATCAGGCCCAGGAGATTTGTCTACCTTCAAACACGATAGTAACTTCAGTACTTCTTCAACAGTAACCTTGACTGCCCTCAAGACACTTCCAGTGTCTGCTCCAATTTCCCCCGTCCTACTGCCTTTCTCCTCGGTAAATACAGAGAGAAAAAAACTGATTTAGGACCTTGCCCATCTCCAATGGCTCCACACAGAGGTGCCCGCTTTGATTCTTGAGAGGTCCAACTCTCTCTCTAATTACCCTTTTCCCCATTATGTATTTATAAAATATGTTGGGATTGCCCTTAATGCTACCCACCAGAGCTATCTCCTGGCCCCTTTTGCCCTTCTGATTTCCTCTTTTCGTTTACTCCTTAGTTCCTGAAAGTCCTCCAGGGATGCACTTGATCCCAGCTGCCAATACCTGTCCCATGCATCCTTCTTATTTTTGACTAACGTCTCAATTTCCCTCATCAGCCTGCTATGCCCTTCACTCTAACGGCGGCGGCGTAACAGAGACACGGCTGCAAGAGGGCCAGGGCTGGGAACTGAATATTCAAGGGTATACCTCCTATCGAAAAGACAAACAGGTGGGCAGAGGGGGCGGGGTAGCTCTGTTGGTGAGGAATGAAATTCAGTCCCTTGCAAGGGGTAACATTGAAACAGGAGATGTGGAGTCAGTATGGATAGAACTAAGGAATTGTAAGGGTAAAAAGACCCTAATGGGACATCTACAGGCCCCAAACAGTAGCCTGGACATAGGGTGCAAGGTGAAACAGGAGTTAAAATTGGCATGTAGCAAAGGTAATACTGTGGTTGTTATGAGAGATTTCAACATGCAGGTAGACTGGGAAAATCAGGTTGGTACTGGACCCTAAGAAAGGGACTTTGTAGAGTGCCTTCCTGATGGATTCTTAGAGAAGCTTGTATAGGAGCCTACCAGGGAAAAGGCAATTCTGGAATTAGTGTTATGTAATGAACAGGATTTGATAAAGGAACTTGAGGTTAATGAACCATTAGGAAGTAGTGACCATAATATGGTCAGGTTTAATCTACAATTCGAGAGGGAGAAGGGTAGATCGGAGGTGTCAGTGTTACAGTTGAATAAAGGGGACTATGGGGCCATGAGGGAGGAGCTGGCCAAAATTGACTGGAAAGATACCCTAGCAGGGATAACAGTGGAACAACAATGGCAGGTATTTCTAGGAATAATACAGAAGGTGCAGGATCAGTTCATTCAAGGAGGATTCCAAGGGGAGAAAGGGGCGACCGTGGCTGACAAGGAACGTCAGGGACAGTATAAAAATAAAAGAGAAGAAGTACAACGTAGCAAAGATGAACGGGAAGCAAGAGTATTGGGTAATGTTTAAAGAACAACAGAAGATAACTAAAAAGACAATACGGGGAGAAAAGATGAGGTACGAAGGTAAGCTAGCCAAGAATATAAAGGAGGATAGTAAAAGCTTCTTTAGGTATGTGAAGAGGAAAAAATTAGTTAAGACCAAAGTTGGACCCTTGAAGACCGTAAAAGGTGAGTTTATTATGGGGAACAAGGAAATGGCAGATGAGTTGAACAGGTACTTTGGATCTGTCTTCACTAAGGAGGACACAAACAATCTTCATGATATAGTAGTGGCCAGAGGATCTCGGGTGACGGAGGAACTGAAGGAAACATAGAAACATAGAAAATAGGTGCAGTAGGAGGCCATTGGGCTTTGAGCCAGCACCGCCATTCATTACGATCATGGCTGATTGCCCCCAATCAATAACCCATGCCTGCTTTCTCCCCATATCCCTTGATTCCACTAGCCCCTAGAGCTCTATTTAACTCGCTCTTAAATCCATCCAGTGATTTGGCCTCCACTGCCCTCTGTGGCAGGGAATTCCACAAATAAGGAAATCCACATTAGGCAGGAAATGGTGTTGGATAGACTGATGGGACTGAAGGATGATAAATCCCCAGGGCCTGATGGTCTGCATCCCAGGTACTTAAGGAAGTGGCTCTAGAAATCGTGAATGCATTGGTGATAATTTTCCAATGTTCTATAGACTCAGGATCAGTTCCTGTGGATTGGAGGGTAACTAATGTTATCCCACTTTTTAAGAAAGGCGTGAGAGAGAAAACATGGAATTATAGACCAGTTAGCCAGACATCGGTGGTGGGGAAGATGCTGGAGTCAATTATAAAAGATGAAATAGCCGCACATTTGGATAGCAGTAACAGGATCGGTCCAAGTCAGCATGGATTTACGAAGGAGAAATCATGCTTGACTAAACTTCTGGAATTTTTTGAGGATGTAACTAGGAAAATGGACAAGGGAGCATCAGTGGATGTAGTGTACCTGGACTTTCAGAAAGCATTTGATAAGGTCCCACATAGGAGATTTGTGGGCAAAATTAGGGCACATGGTATTGGGGTCAGAGTGCTGGCATGGATAGAAAATTGGTTGGCAGACAGGAAACAAAGCGTAGGGATTAACGGGTCCCTTTCAGAATGGCAGGCAGTGACTAGTGGGGTACCGCAAGGCTCGGTGCTGGGGCCGCAGCTATTCACAATATACATCAATGATTTGGATGTAGTGATTCAAAGTAACATTAGCAAATTTGCAGATGACACAAAGCTGAGTGGCAGTGTGAACTGTGAGGAGAATGCTATGAGAATGCAGGGTGACCTGGACAGGTTGGGAAAGTGGGCAGAAGCATGGCAGATGAAGTTTAATGTGGATAAATGTGATGTTATCCACTTTGGTATCAAAAACAGGAAGACAGATTATTATCTAAATGGCGTCAAGTTGGGGAAAAGGGGATGTACAACGGGATCTGGGGGTCCTTGTTCATCAGTCTATGAAAGTAAGCATGCATGTACAGCAGGCAGTGAAGAAAGCAAATTGGCCTTTAGAACAAGAGGAGTCGAGTATAGGAGTAAAGAGGTCCTGCAGTTGTACAGAGCCCTAGTGAGACCACACCTGGAGTATTGCAGTTTTGGTCCCCTAATTTGAGGAAGGACATTCTTGCTATTGAGGGAGTGCAGCGTAGGTTTACAAGGTTAATTCCCGGGATGGCGGGACTGTCATATGCTGAGAGAATGGAGCGGCTGGGCTTGCACACTCTGGAGTTTAGAAGGATGAGAGGGCATCTTATTGAAACATATAAGATTGTTAAGGGTTTGGACACGCTAGAGGCAGGAAACATGTTCCCGATGTTGGGGGAGTCCAGAACCAGGGGCCACAGTTTCAGAATAAGGGGTAAGCCATTTAGAACGGAGACGAGGAAACACTTTTTCTCACAGAGAGTTGTGAGTCTGTGGAATTCTCTGCCTCAGAGGGCAGTGGAGGCCAGTTCTCTGGATACTTTCAAGAGACAGCTAGATAGGGCTTTTAAAGATAGCAGGGTCAGGGGATATAAGGAGAAGGCAGGAACGGGGTACTGATTGGGGATGATCAGCCATGATCATATTGCATGGTGGTGCTGGCTCGAAGGGCCGAATGGCCTACTTCTGCACCCCCCAAGAAGGTGATCATCCCTTTCTTATTCCTCAGCTCCACCCATATAGCCCCACGAGATGAACCATCCGTAATGTCACCTCTGAACACAGCCTGGAAATCCTGCTTAACCAACAATGAAACTCCCCTCCTCTTTTTCCCTCACCCGTCTCTCCTGAAGCTCCTGTACTCCAGAACATTGAGCTGTCAGTCCTGCCCCTCCCTTAACCAGGTTTCAGTCACGGCTACAATGTCCCAGTCGCTCGTACCTATCCTTGTCCTAAGCTCATCTGCCTTACCCGTCAGGCCCCTTGCATTGAAATACGTGCAGTTTAAACTAACCCTCCTTCCTCGCTCTCTGCCTTTCACCTTGCTATTCTGTCCACTAACCTTTCCCACACCACCCTCCATACCAACTTCTAGCTTCTCACATGCCTCTGTCCTGCACAAATATAGGTTTATGGTGGGAGGGGAATAAGAACCCGAGGGGCAATTTTTTCCCCTCAGTGGGTATTTGGAATGAGCTGCCGGAGGAGGTAGTTGAGGCAAATACAATAACATTTAAAAAACAATTAGACTAGTACATGGATAGAAAGGGTTTAGAGAGACATAGGCCAAATGCAGGCAAATGGAATTAAGTGTAGAATCTGTTCAAAGCACCTGGAATTATATTAGATTTACATCACAAATTCACAACGCAAATCTCAACTGGTCATATATCAAGGATCTCCAACAATAATTACATAATCACAGCATATCTTTTCTTCCCTCCTCCTCCCCCCATTCCCCATGCACTCGTCTTGCTCCAATAGCAGATTGCGTTACTCATTCTCATCAAGGAATATGAATCACCCCCAAACCGCAATTAGCACAATCTAAGATAAAATTATAATTAAATTGAATGCATGTTTTTCATTTCTTTTTCAAGAGGTATAGTCATGCTCAACCTGTTAATGAACATATTATCTGTCTTGGCGTTACAGGTTACAGAGAACTTCAGTGAAATATGACAAATGCAATACCACTTCATCTTTTGCTTACAATATGTGTTGTGCACAAATTGTTTGACCCTTTTGCTATCAAAACAATGATTATCCATCTGAAGTAAATTCATGATCTGTGAAATGTAACGCACCATGGATGTGAAAGGAATTACATCAATGCAAACTATTGATCCTATTTCAAAATGGTTAAACAGCTGAAACAGCTTGCATTTTCATAGCACCCTTAACATTGCAAGGTATTCCAAAATTATTCGCAGGACTATTATTTGTCCTGAATTTGTAGTATATAGAGCCCTGCTGGATTTGGATGAGATTAATGAAAGTGGGAGGTACGAAGTCTTGGAAAAAGGGATAACAATTTAAAAAACATCAAAGTAATTCAACAAGCATAGGGCACGGACAGCCATTTCTGGATGGCCAATTTTGAGAGAGCAGAGCAAGTGGAACCAGTCTAGGGTTCACTGGAATATTGAGGTACAAAGGTACGGATTAGAATTTCAGCTGCAGATGACTGAGGTAGAAATGAGTTAAGGAGATGGAAATGAAGAAAAGAAAAGCACTCTTGGTTTGGAGTGGTTACAGGCTGCATTAATTACTCATCAAGAAAGAAAATAACAAATACTTTATTACTACTGCATTAAACTGCCTCATAAAGCAGTACGGAGCCATGCAATTGCCCACAGATTCCCCACCAAGCTATCTGGGGTCTCTGTGTCATCCCGATGACATAAAATAGTTAATTTAAACAGAACAAGATAAAGAACATTTAAATGTGCATCCTAAATATGTAGATTGTTTTTGAAGTGAATGGTTGGTCAGGATTGACATATCTGTGCAGGATGCAAGTTGGTAAGCATGTAAAATTCTCCATCCAGCTTTTTTTTTTTAAAGAGGCCAATAAAGGATAAAATAAGTTATATTTTTTGGCTCTCTTTGGCTCTATTCACACTCAGGTTATAGGGATCGAAGGGAAAACAGCAAGTTGGAAGTTGGATCGAAAATTGACTTCTTGCCAGGAAGAAAAGAGTGATAATCAGCAAGTCTTTTACTTATTTATGCAGAGAGCACTCGAGGTCAGGATGAAACCTGGGTCTCTGGCTCTGTGGCTCTGTGGGCAGCAGCTCTACCAGCTGCACCACTGTGCTGCCATAGATGAGACCACAATTAGCAGTGTGATAGCTATAATGAAGGCTGTAGGTTGCTGGAATACAATAATGGACTGGTCAGGTGAACATAAAGAGGGCCCTGGACACAAAATGTTGGAGTAACTCAGCAGGACAGGCAGCATCTCTGGAGAGAAGAAATGGGTGATGTTTCGGGTCGAGACCCTTCTTCAGGCTGAAGAAAGGTCTCGACCCGAAACGTCACCTATTCCTTCTATCCACAGATGCTGTTTGTCCCATTGAGTTACACCAGCATTTTGAGTCTATCTTCGGGGTAAAGCAGCATCTGCAGTTCCTTCCTACATTTGGAGATGGAAAACACAAGGAAATACATAAGTATTTGAAAAGGACCAAACAGTATAGTGGAACAGATCAGTCAGGTCACTAAGAATCCATACAGGGATATTTGCCTTTATTGATCAGGGCTTTGAAAGTAAGAGCAGTTGTGGAACTATATTAATCACTGATTAGGCAAAAGCTGTAATTATGCTTCCTTTTTGATCACACAGTACAGAAGAATCTGATAGTCTACTGAGGGTGCAAAGGAGATTTATAAGGGTGTTAGAACGGCTGGGGAATTTAAATAATTATTACAGACCGGAGAGGTAGGGGTTGTTTTCTTTGTGTTAAAGGACGCTGTAGTGAGAATTAATCGAGGTGTATATAATTGCGAAAGGCAATAGCAATAGCAAACAGCATTGAATAATTTCCAGCAGCAAGGAATTAAGGTAACTTGTAGAAGGAGTAGAGGGGATTTGAGAGAAGAGGAAACCCACCCAGTGGAAGGTGAGGTGGGGCCTGAGGGTGGTAGAGGTAGAAACTTTCAATGCATTTAGTAACTGTCTGGATAGATATATGGACTCCTGAACTGACAGGGCGACTGATCAAGGGATGAGAAGTGCGATTAATCTAAATAGCCCTCTTTGAATGGCACAGTTACAATGCGCTCAATAGTATACTTTGCATTATAAGCTTTAATGATTGTATCAGCCATGGGTTGCTGATTGAAGGCCTCTTGTGAGTTATTATGGAGTCTCCGGGCCAAGCACCTGGAACACATATAAGCTTTACATAAATGGCAGAAGGAACTGACCATATTACACACGTCCCACCTTCTCAACACCATTAGCCACCAACTACCACATCAGTGGAAGAGACTATGATTTTTACATTGGCTTCACAGCCACCTCAGAACCCATAAAGCCAGTGTGGAAGTTAATCATCCTTGATTGCATGGATCGATCTAAGGAGGACAATTATGCATGGTGTCTTAACCGCATCACTAGAAATAGATAAATACTCCACCCAAGATCTAGCCATTGTCTCTGATATGGTATGTCTTGAGCCTGTCACTGTGACAACACCATCAATCCGTTGTGTAGGAAAGAACTGCAGATGCTGATTTAAATCGAAGATACACACAAAATGCTGGAGTAACTCAGCGGGTGAGGCAGCATCTCTGGAGAGAAGGAATGGGCAAGGTTTTGGATCGATACCCTTCTTCAGAATGAGAGTCAGGGGAGAGGGAGACACAGGGATAAGGAAGGGTGCAGTGTGAAAACGAGATAGGGATCAAAAGAGATAGGGATCAGGGAAAATGTAGAATAGATCGTTGTTAGCTAAGAGAAGCTGACAACAAAGCAAACAGAGATAAAATGTATCAGGGACAGTCAGATTGGACGGAGAACTGGGAAGGGGAGGGATGGAGAGAGAGGGAAAGTAAGGGCTACTTGAAGTTAGAGAAGTCAATGTTCATACCGCTGGGGTGTAAACTGCCCAACTGAAATATGAGGTGTTGTTCCTCCAATTTGCACTAGGTCTCTCTCTTATACCCCAGTGGTAAAGCGAGAGGTATGAACGATCCACGATCAGCCATGATCACATTGAATAGCGGTGATGGCTCGAAGGACCGAATGGCCTACTCCTGCACCTATTGTCTATTGTCATTGCTATATTTTGTCTAGTTTGCCAGGTTTTCTTCATGCATTATGACTAGTTGTTCTGTGACAAATCCCAGCTGAATGATTATTGATTTTATACAATTATTGCAAGTTTAGAGAGTCATAAAAAGCACTGTTGATTTCCAGTGGATTAGTCACTACATTGCAGCAGTCATTACATGGGAATAAATTACATTAATTTCAGATCAACTATCAATCCAGCAATTCTATTCATTCACATACCGAATAGATCTATAATATAAATGAAGTGATGTGCAATATATTGTTTCCATTTCCATTGTTAATCTAATTTGTCAAAAAATAACTACTTGAGAAATAAAGACATGGGACTGTACAGATATTTTGCTCGACTTAATTATCTTTGGCATTCAATCAGCATTTAGACAGGAGTTTCCCCTCAGGAAATTATGTTTGTCTGAATGTGCACAATTTACTTTATGAAAATAATGGCTACCTTGCTGAAATTATGTGCACTAATTTCCACATTAAATGTATCATCTGCTATTTTTATTGTTGATGAAACTCACATGTTTAATGCTGTAGCCTTCCTTTCTGAAATACCACAACCATTCCAAGATTAGAGTTTACCCAATTGCCAATGATGCAATGTGCAAACTCCGGCGTGGAAATTTAATTGCAACATGGTCTTGCCTAGAAATAGGAGTTGCTAATTGGTGTGCTAAACATGTCCTCTGTGCTGGCACAAGAGACTGCAGGGTGCTGGAACTTGTAGCAAAAGAAAGGAGAGTAACTGGAGGAACTCAGGAGGTCAGGCAACACCTGAGAAAGGAAATGGACATCAACACTTCGGTCAACATCCTTCACCTAGACTAAGAGGATGTAGCCAGGAGAAAGAGTTGAGGGGAGGGGTGGGGCAAGAATTAACAAGCCGTGTGTGTGTGTGCGCGCGTGTGTTCGTGTGCATGTGCGTTCGTGTGTGTGTGTGTTCGTGTGCGTGTGTTCGTTCAAAAGATACATGGTGATAGGGGCCTGAGGATAAGATGGAAAAAAGGGAGCATGAGGGAGAACCAGGGTAGCAGGGTGGAGAGAGAGAAAGGGACGGCGGGGAGTGGTGGATGGGGAGGTGCGGGATACCCGAAATTGGAGAACTCGATGTTCACATTTCATGTTCTAGAATACCAGATGGAATATGCAGTGCCGTTCCTCTAGTTTGTGTTTGGCCTCACCCTGATAATGAAGGAGCCCACCTGGTCCGTACTGACCAGTGATCACTCTGTACACTAGCACTATCCTACACACTAGGGACAATTTACCATCGTTACAGAAGCCAAACCTGTACGTCTTTGGAGTGTGGGAGGAAACTGGAGCACCCAGAGAAAGCCCACGGGGTGTCAGGGAGAATGTCCATTCAGACAGCACCGGTAGTCAGGAACGAACCCGGGTCTCTGGCGCTGTAAGACAGCAACTCTACCACTGTGCATGAAAAAATATGATTGGGGGAAAAAAATGCTTTGATTTATACACTGAAATGGGCCCGGCACTGTTCCCTGGTCACATCTTGCAACTCCTGTTTCATTACTGCACTGATCTGCTGGGACATGAGCATTTAAAGAACAATGCTGTTTACAGACACAAGAATGGCTGTCATGGCAGTGAGGAATAGATATGTGGTAGGGGGGCTTTGTATTCTGATGTGCTTCTGATAACCTCTTGAGAACAACATATTCAATCAACTCCTATGCTGTGAGCAAGCTTCTGCCTGGTGCTGTCTAATTATTGGTGCAGTGATTGCTGCAAGCTGTTTATAATAGACTTTTAAAAAACGGTTGTGATCAGTGAAGAGCTGCAATAAACGATGCTAGCCATGAATAATTGGTGGGTATTATATTTGCATTGTCATTGTGATCGTGCAAATCCTTTAAACGCCATCTCCTTTGCAGAAACTAGATTTATTTTTGATAGAATTGATTGAAAGATACAGTTTGGAAAAAGGCCCTTCGGCCCACTGAGCGTATGCCAACCGTCAACAACCTGTTCTCACTAGTTCTATGTTATCCTACTTTCCTACACACTGGAAGCAATTTACAGAGGTCAATTAACGTACAAACCCAGAGGAAAGTGGAGCATCCAGAGGAAACCTACATGGTCACAGCAAGAATGTGCAAACTCCACACAGACAGCAAGTGAGGTCAGGATCGCACACAGGTCTCTGGAACTGTGAGGCAGCACGTCTACCAGCTGCATCATTGTACCATCCTAATACTTCTAAGTATTTTGTAGGATTTCCAATACAGGATGTAAATATAGGAAGCTCTAATCCTGCCGACAGTGCAGAAAACAGACACTGCTCGTCCAATGAGGCCGGGCAAATGCTCATTGTGTTATCACACCCGGATGTGTCCAGAACATCTTGGTCACCAATCAATGGTCATCAATTAATCTGGAAATGACCAGTGCAGCAATCAAACATGTACTGAATGGCTTTTATGTGCAATCTGCACTGAAAGTTGTGTGGGAATGGGAATTGTACTGGGTCATTTGTTTTAATAGCTCTTTGTGATTGAACATTGACTTTATCCGAGGATGTGATGATGATCATTTCTGGGTCATTTTGCATCCCTCTGGAAATGTGACGAGTCATTTCCCAGCGTGAATCAGCCTTAAACAACCGTTCTTCCAGCAGCAATCTGGCCCATCTGGTGACACTGTACTTGATGAGTGCAGTGTGCAGGGTGATTTTTTTGGTTCAGTTGTGTAATTATTTATCAGTTTGTTTGAGATGTCTTCTTGCATTAAGCACACTTCTGAACACACGGTCTCGCTCCCAACTCCTTGATATTGCTCTTAAAGCCCCAAATCTCATCCACAGTAGCTTGAGTTACAGGCCCCTGATAGAAGCTCTGATCTACCTGTCACTTACACCATTGGCCTCATTCAATAATATTGCATGTGGATCCCAGCCTCCGCCTCATTGTAATCTTTCTTCCAGACCTTCTTAAACAGTCAATCATCTTGTTTGCCTTTCCAACCACAGCTTGACCAGTCTACAGCCACTGGCCTACTCGTAGCCAAACACACTCAATCCCCAGATTTGCCTTTGGTTCCCCAGAGTACCTCCATGACAAAGGAAATGTGCAACACACTTTCAGTGGAGACTGAGGTCTGAGCAGAGACTGAGGTTGATGGTGGCTAGCCCACAACTAAAGCAATGGTTAGCAGACTGCTGCTATGAGCATTCGCCTAGAAATAGTAGTAATGATCAAAATCAGAAAAATGAAAATATAATTCTGGAA
This sequence comes from Amblyraja radiata, assembly GCF_010909765.2. Taxonomy (NCBI): domain Eukaryota; kingdom Metazoa; phylum Chordata; class Chondrichthyes; order Rajiformes; family Rajidae; genus Amblyraja; species Amblyraja radiata. The sequence continues at coordinate 5,094,866 of NC_045980.1, forward strand.
TGAGTATCCTCATTAGATTAACCAGACTTTGTTGCATGCATGATATTTCTGAGCATCCGCTCTATCTAATTTCGTGGCAAATTACTCACTTGTCATCTTACTCCTGCACGTGTCAATCAATTATTCACTTTGCACAATTCAGAACCACCTGAGCAAGGTGGCAACTAGCAATCAACAAAAATAATATCTGGCAAGATTTGTCAGAACAGCAAGGTGCCAGAAGATCCCCAGCCTAAATTAGGATCAACAATTCACAAACATTACGGTAAAACTCAAACACTTAAGTGTGATGAATGGACTATTACTTGCACTGCATTGAGCCTAACATCAAATCTACGTGCTTGTGCCTATATTCAGTATTTGCTCCTCAGTTAAATAAGGGAATCTGGAGACAGTCTCCAATTCCATGTAATTGCAGAGAGATGAGCATACAGCCCCACTCCCCTGCCCACATCCCCCACCTGACTCCAGTTACACTTCATATAGCTGTGGGAAAGCAGCCAACATCATCAAAGACCACTTAGACCCCAGTCATTCCCTCTTCTTCCCTCTAACATTGGGGCGAAGATACAAAATCTTGAAAGCACAAATACTAGAATCAGAAACAGCTTCTTCATGGCTACTATCAGACTACTGAATGGGCATCTCATACTGTATGTTGAGGGTGCAGCTCCCAACCTGCCCTATGTGGCCCCTGCACCTTTTCTATCTGCACTTTCTCTGGAGCTGTAACGCTATATTCTGTACTGGTTACTCTTCTCTTTGCACTACCCATTGAACTTGTGTATGGCTTGATTGTACTCATGGCATGATTTGACTGGATTACATGCAAAACAAAGTAAACCAATGCACATAATAAACCAATACCAGCTGCTTCCCCCAATATTATAAATATTCCACATATTGTTTGAATGCTGCTAGAAAGTTCACTTCGATTTTGCTTTATGTTTCAATGATATGATGAGAAGTTCAAGTGGATCACCTACCTTTAGATTTCACTCCATTTGACAATGCGATTGCTGCAATGTTACTTCTACCACAGTGCCCACCATTGCATTGACATATAACCTTAACTCCCACCAATTCTTACAGATCCAACTCTTAACCACATGAAACATCTATCACTCAGTAAATATCATTTAAGAAGTAACGTCCGCTCCATTTCAATGCAGATCTGATTGCCAGAATGATATTCTTGCTTTTCTTAAATAACTAACTTAACCACAACTATTTCCAGGTTAATAGTATCTGTAAAAATATTTAGTCAGATCATTTACATAAAGTATGATCTAATCTTAATTCCCGTTATAATTGAATGGGGCAAAAATTAAATAAAAAGGGAACATTTATGACCGGTTCTTCAACCTTATTAAATGTCAAGCTTAACATTGAGAATCCATGATAGCCAGGACTGATAACAGATAACCATCTATGTACACCAGTCTGATATGTCTCAAGGAAATTGGAGACAATAACATTATGGCGATTCATGCCATGTTTATTATACCTTATGTTGCAAATGAAAAAGTTGAATGTATTGTACCTCCAAATTTTGTCATCTTATTTTGTTACAGCAATACAATATCTTTCAGAGCAGGACATTTGTACTTTTTAATCTAACCCACAACTAAATGACATTAAACGGACACTTACCTGGTGATAATAGCTAAATGAGGGGGACTCATACAGGCTCCCATAAACAGCACCACGTTCTCATGTCGGGTTTGTCTATATGCCATTACTTTCCTTTTGAAAAGTTTTAGATGGTCCTCATTGTCTCTTTCAATATCAATCAAACGGATTGCTACCTCTCCATGCCAACGACCATGGTAGACTTTGCCAAAGCGTCCTTTGCCTATGAGTTCTCCAATTTCCAGCTGCTCAAATGGGATATCCCATTCCTGGAGGAAAATGCTGGTCTGACTTGCTTTCCGTGGAAAATTCCGTGCAGACAATAATGATAGATTCATTTCCTCAAAGTCATCTTCCGAACCATCTGACTTAGAAGCATCATTTGCATCTTCATTCTGAGAAAACAAAATGATTTTTATGAAGCTTAGATTCCAGGGAAAACATCTAACATAACTGTAATACACAATATTTCAATATTCATGATTAACAATTAAACATTTCCCTACTGCATTTTTAAAGTTTTTAACCAGTTCTAACATTGACAGCTAGTTTCTCATTTCAAATTGAAAATAAGATTTTACGATTTAATACAATATATAACAAAGAAGCTCAATGAAACATAAAAACATAGAAACATAGACAATAGGTGCAGGATAATGAGAAACCCAAAAGATTTATATTTGGGATTTTTATGAGGTACAATGTTTTATCATTAGTACATGAATAGAAACATAGAAAATTCGGCCCTTCAAGCCAGCACCACCATTCAATATGATCATGGCTGATCGTCCAAAATCTGTATCCCGTTCCTACTTTCTACCCATATCCCTTGATTCCATTAGCCCTAAGAGTTATATCTAACTCTCTCTTGAATACATGAAGTAAATAGCCTGCTTCTGTTCCTATCCTCCTGCACTCCAGATTTAACTGGATCTGGGGGCAGGCCTAGAACTGACTCCCAAGAACCGTTCACTTTTCCTGGCTGCACAAAAGTATGGAAGGACATGCACAGTCCCTCCATGGTAGGTCCAATTGTTTGGGGCCTGGCCAAAATAAATGGTCAGTTTTAGCCTCAATCAGCAGTAACTGTCACAGACAAGTAAATCTGATCAGCATCAGGCCCATGATCTTGTTCTGCCAATCTTGTTCTGTAAATCTGATCAGCATCAGGCCCATGATCTTGTTCTGCCAATCAGTAAAATTTTGGCCAACTGCATTCATCTTTCCATACATCTTTATTATACAAAATTCTATCGAACTCAGATTTAAAATGAACAATTGCTTGTGCACCAGTTGTCATTTACTGGTGAATTTGAAACTTCTGTAATATTTTTATGTAACCTGACTTCACTCGTGAAATCCTTAGTTTTCATTTTTAGACTTAGCTCTCATAATCCTAGACTCCCCAACACATACAATTTATTTTAGTGCAAATTTGTCAGCAGTTTGCCGAAGCAATAATCAATCACGTAGCATATGTAACATGTTCTTTTAAAAACGTATTTAGCAACTCTCTGGTCCACGCTGGATCTCTGGATATACGCTGGATATACATTTAGTGTGCACCAATTCTTTCCTCCATGCAGTGCAACAGGTGGAGAGTTGTGAGCATGGGAGAGAAAGGCTGGAGATGGGTGATGAGATGGAGCTTTTCAGCTCGGGATCGGAATGGTGCAGTGGTGGGAATTTGTGAAGTATCTTCGGGCATTGTTCAGCAAGGAGGCGATTCGGGGTGGGGTGTTGACCTTATGGAACTATGTGTCCTGAGGTCATACTCAGGTTAAAGGCTGCCGATTATTTTGCCTGGGATGGGGTTGAAGTGGTGAGGTGGAAATTGTTGAGGACCCAAAAGTAGTGCGAGGACTAAAATGTAAGTCAACAATGTGCTGGGTGCAGGATGTGCACAGCCAGAAACCTGAAGCTGTTGACTCTCTCTCCACTGTTCTCCCACAATTGAAGATGGGTTCATGAACCTTGGCTTTCACTTCCTGTGGTCAACAATTAGATCCTGGTCTTGTGAACATTGAGAACACGATTGTTGTTCTAGCACCAATCAACCAGATTATTAATCTCCCTCCTGTACTCTGACTCATCACTACCTGTTAATTGTCCAATAATGGTGGTAAAATATTGGTACTGTGCCTGGCTACGCAGTCATGGACAGAGTGTGCAGAGCAGCGACTGAGAATGCAGATTTGAGATGCCTAGGAGCAGAGTCCTGTAGTTTGATGATAAGTTGATGTAGTCGATAAACAACAGCCTTATGTACAGGTTCTTGTTGTCCCAGTGGTTCAGTGTAGAGTGGAGAGCCGGTGAGATCGCATCTGCTGTTGATCTGTTGCAGTGGCCCAAATACTTACTCAAGCAGGAGTTGGTATGCATATTAATCATCTCTCGAAGCACTTCATCACAAAGGATGTGCATGTCACCTTATTCTTCTAGAGTACTGGTATTATGTAGTAGTGAATAATTTAAGATGGTAATGAAAATTCCAGCCAATTGGTCCATTCAGGTTTTCAGCACACAGCCAGGTACATCATCAGGGCTGAATGCTCTGCGAGGGTTCACCTTCATGAAGGATCGACTGATGTCGAACTTTGTAACTGAGATCACAGTGCCATCAGCTACAGTGGGGGCTTGGGATGGTACATTGCTGTTCTCCCTTTCAAAGCAACCATAGGAAGCATTGAGTTCATCTGGGAGCGATGTGTCATTATCACTTGAGCTATTTTGAGGATTAGCAGTAATTGTTAAACTCAATGTTAAGTCCCAAGGGTTTTACTGTGCCAGGTCCAAAGACTTGTATTTTCTTAATCTTATGCTGGGTATTGTTGAAACAAATCTGGAGACTAAAGTTCGAGAGGTCAGATTGGGAGCAGGATAGAGAACAGGCTCAGGGTAGCTCGTGGGCTGAATGGGGAGAGTTTGGAAAGCAGTCAACCAATCTGAGAGGAGACCGTATCATGAGTGCTGTAGTTAACCTATTGCCTGAGATGGAGAGATGTCAAGATATGGAGAGAAAGTTTCAAACATCTTATGGTTTTGCTCATTGAGAACCTTGTCTGCTCTCTCCATGGTTGTCATGATCAGTTGCTCTAAACAGGCAAACCCAGAACATTATGGACATTTACATATGAGTAACGTTATTGAAGCATTGATTGAACATTTTATAATGTTGGCCACATTGCTTTTTCTGTTTTTTTAAGGCTTCCTTGCATCTTTGTTTTAAATGAATGAAGCATCTTCACCATAACGAGTTGGATGATGATTTTGCTTTAAAATTTATTTAAAGATAAAACATGGAAACTGGCTCTTCAGTCCGCAGAGTCTACACCGACAATCGATCACTATTTCTGGCCAGGCAGGCGGTGTGAGCTGGGTGTGGTGCTGCAAGCAGCAGGCGACGGTACGAGTGGCTGGTGCTGTAAATGGCAGGGGATGCGTTGCGAGTCAGGGATGGGGGGGGGGGGGGGGGCAGCAGTATAACTCCATTATAAAGAGGTACGTTAAATAAGGATTTATTTAAGAAGTCTGCTGCCATAAGCTGAGAGGCACTACAGCTAAGGATCTAGTTGTAAGGTATTTCAAAGGATGAAAGTAACATTATTTTCCTCAACAAATTGTTTTGAGGGTGTTGCACAACAATTGTATGCTGACACAATTTGTATCTCAACAGAAAATTAATTCCACACCCTCGCAACGGTTGAAAAAAAAATGTTTTCTTTCATCCCTTGAAATACCTTACAAAAAAATGATGTATAAATAATCTTGAATGGTGACACAATTTTTATCTCAACAGAAAATTAAGATTTTTTGTACAGATGGGTAAAGGAAGAGTGAATTGAAAATTTGGGTTTGAGTCAATGCACAGCAAGAAATTTGCCTGGAATAAATTCTTCCTGCAATTAGCTGTGAAGTGAGATAGGAAATGATGCACTTCTTTCATGATACCGTTTCATTTACCTCTTCTTTCTAAATGTGTTGACTAATGCTGGAGTATGCTTCTGATGTGATGGCAGCTCTCCAATATCTCATTCAGGTGCAATGTTTCCACGTCTCCCACAGCGAGTATTGGCAAGCCATATAAGTACAAAGGGTTAGGAGGAGAGCAATACAGTCAAGCCTCTTGCCTTTCTCACTATTATCTCCAATATGTGTAATTTGCAGCAAGGTTTACAGGGCTAATTATGAATAAACGCTTTAGAAGAATTGATATGCATAGCTTTTTAATTCATCAGATGACTTTTAAGAGTTTTTATGGTATTGAGCGGGGAATGGCCCACTTTCTGCTGAAGGCTTTAGCCTGTTATTGTACACTTTTATCATCAATGACGGTTCCAGTTACAGTATATTACACAACACAAGACAAAGAGTTTGAAATGGTGCATAATTCGGAGGTGATAATACAAAACAAGTGGTTAGCCTATATTCAGCTTTGCCAACTTTAATGGAATGGATAATAAGATGCTTACGAATATAGTTTAGTTCAGAGATACAGCGTGGAAACAGGCCCTTCAGTCCACCAAGTCCATGCTGACCAGCAATCAGCTGTACACTAGGGACAATTAACCTACAAGCCTGCACATCTTTAGAATGTGGGAGGAAACTGGAGCACCCGGAGAAAACATACACAGTCACAGGAAGAACGTACAAACTCTGTACGGACAACACCCTTAGTCAGAATCGAACCCGGGTTTCTGGCACTGTAAGGCAGCAACTCTATTGCTGCACCACTGTGCCACCTATATTTAATTGTGCAGGGATAAATTCTTCCTACACACCATTTTAAAATAAGCAAGTTAATGCCAGGCGATGGGTAAGTCAAGGCTTAGCATCCGAGATTTATTTGGTTGATTGACACATTCTCAAATTAAATCTCTTAATAAATTGGTAATGTTTCTTCATTTCTATTGCTAAATTTAATAAATTAAGGTATTAGCTGTAAGAAGATAGTTAAACATATTTAATTATGTTGAACTTACCTCTGAAGTGGGCTCATTCACTTCCACTCGAAGTGTTGGGTTTCCTCCACTAGTGAGGAAACAGACAATTATGCTTTAGCACAGTCTAACTGTTTGAACAAAGGGCACACAAATTAAAACAACAATTTAAACAAGAACATTTGTAACTGAGAGAGATTATACTGGGACAAGATTAGCTTCTTCTTCTTGCGTAAGGCATGCACAGCCTAAAGTTAGCAAATTAGCTGTTTTGGAATATATGTACAAGACAGGAATGGGGTATGTTCTAATCATTAATTTTAATGAATAAAAATGTGCTCAGAATTGCTGAGAGGCTGTACTTTCAATATACACCTATTTTGCACATATCATTGCATTAGAATGCTAATTGATATTTCATGTTCATCTCATAGTTAATTCCAAAATATTTTTAGACAAAACATTGATTTAAATGTGGTGTCTGCACATATATTATACTCATCCGTTGGATTTTGTTGGCCCCAACCTGTGTAAGGCAGGGGCTGTGGATCAATGGTGAGCTCCAGAATATGAGAAGGTTGGAGCTGGCCTTTGACCAATTCTCCCACAAATATAAATCTGAACAATAGCTGCAGTCACACTATTTAACATATGTTCAATGGGCATTGTATCGAGGACAGTAAATATAAATGAAATGATAGGGCAATTTTATATATAACCTGAGAAATACTTGGAAAGTAGGAGACAACTGCACAGTCATTAAATGGGAAATAATAAAAAATATAATAATGTGGGTGCCATTCAGAGACATAGCCTCAATAGACAATAGACAATAGGTGCAGGAGTAGGCCATTCGGCATTTCGAGCCAGCACCGCCATTCATTGTGATCATCCCCAATCAGTACCCCGTTCCTGCCTTCTCCCCATATCCCCTGACTCCGCTATCTTTAAGAGCCATATCTAGCTCTCTCTTGAAAGTATCCAGAGAACTGGCCTCCACTGCCCTCTGAAGCAGAGAATTCCACAGACTCACAACTCTCTGTGAGAAAAAGTGCTTCCTCGTCTCCATTCTAAATGGCTTACCCCTTATTCTTAAACTGTGGCCCCTGGTTCTGGACTCCCCCAACATTGGGAACATGTTTCCTGCCTCTAGCGTGTCCAAACCCTTAATAATCTTATGTGTTTCGATAAGATACCCTCTCATCCTTCTAAACTCCAGAGTATACAAGCCCAGCCGCTCCATTCTCTCAGCATGACAGTCCTGCTGTTAATATTGACCAATTTAAAGACACTATAAAATGGAGAATCCCTGCATTTGTCAGAATTGCTTAACCTTTGTCAGTGGAAAATTACAGGCTGCGGATGGCGCCGACCAGTCTGAGCCTCAGATTGATATGCAGGATGGTGAAAGATCCAGGTGTTCTCTTTATTTCCTCTTAATTGATAATATGTATTACAACTCTGCAAATAAACTTAAATGCATTGCTATAATTGGATTGCTGCAAAGAAATTGTAAATAATGTAAATAATGTTGCAAGACAGTTACCCTGCTGTTGTTGATTGGCCAGACTGTTAAGCCCTGGCAGAATTATTTGTGTTCCAGGGTAAATGTTGCATTATTCAGTTAACCTGACTTCCTTCCAGAAGCTTCTGTAAGAAACATTGTTTAAGACTATCTGTAATCAGGTTGGGGAACTGTCAATAGTGTATTGATGTAATTGATATGTATGATTGGATTGTGAGGGGAACCACCTCTATGTAGTTCGGCCCCTCAAGGTTCGTGGACCTATAAAAGGTAGCCCCCATTTAGATCGGTGTCGATCTTCTGGAAGGGCGCTTGGGACAGCGTGACCTTTTGGGCGGTGTCTGCTTGCACGAGGCTGAAGGGCTTGGCCAGGCAGAGACACGGATCGAACCCTGTGGTTAGGTATTGTATTTGTGTTTGTTCTAAAAATAAAGATTAGTTGGTCCAGTGCTTGAGTCAGTGTTTTACTGAACTAGATTAGGGGGGTAAGCTTGAGGAACATATTTACACCGCCATCCCGGAAATTAACCTTGTAAACTGACGCTGCACTCCCTCAAGAGCAAGAGTGTCCTTCCTCAAATTTGAGGAATGTCCTTCCTCAAATCCTCCCATCCATCCAACAAGGATATAAAGTACAAAGTAACCTACCGTGGACACCTTGCTCACTGGGTCAAATGGATTCTCAGATAAATACTTAATCACAGAAGTTAAAAAAAAGCTCATAACTGTTGAGAATAAAACTGAAGTTTTTTCATCTTTGCCTGTTGTTCTCTCTGTTATACTAAATATAACAGATGTGTGGCTCGTGTTAGATTACTAATAAGTACTGGCAACATAATTAACAATCTCACAGCTAATGGCAGTTGGTGTAAGATGTGCAGATCTCTGGTTCTGGAGGCATGCATGCACAACAGGGGTGAGAATCAACACATTAATCGGGTAATCAAGTCTCACTGTCAACTGCTCTGTTTGGCTATCCTGACCTTACTGGCATTTCATTCATCTAAAGTGGAGACAAGATACAAGAAAATGGACATGAAGTTCTATTGCGCAACCCAGCCTTTCAATAGACCACACAAATGGTTTTCATCCAAAATCACCGATGTGTGCTTTTAGCAGAGTTTGGGAAATTAATGCTTGATGCTCTGTGTACATGAGGCAAGGAGGCCGTACAATAGTGTCATCCACAAGCATGCATTATGTAAGCAGCAGGCAGCAGGCCCCAAACACAGGGTTACTTGCTCTACGTGTGCCTAAGTTGAGGTGCCTGTCCCCAGATTATCATTGCTGATCAACATGATCATTAATAATGAATATAATTGTTTATGACCTGGAATCATTCTGGTAAGTGGGAACATAACCTTATATTTAACATTAAATGAAAGACCTCTAAATATTATGTCATTTGTTGAAATATTTTGTTTTTATACTCTAGCGGCATTGTCTGCTATTTATTATATTCTATTGGATCTGCAAAATATAAATGTGAGTTAGTTATGGATCAGACCTCCCTCTCTAGCATATTCTCTGTTTATTTTAATTCCTAAAGTTTATGTCAAGCAAACATTTTTCCTTGTATTGGAAATATTTTGCTTCCATTTAGCTTTTTTTGGAAGTAGTAGTATAGTAGTACACCGTGTAGGAAGGCATTGCAGATGCTGGTTTAAACAGAAGATAGACACAAAAAGCTGGAGTAACTCAGTAGAACAGGCAGCATCTCTGGAGAGAAGGAATGGGTGACCTTTCGGGTCTGAAGAAGGGTCTCAACCTAAAACGTCACCCATTCCTTCTCTCCAGAGATGTTGCCATTGTGTTACTCCAGCTTTTTGTGTAGTATAGTAGTATCTGTGTATGCACTAATAACACTGCAATGATTATGTTCTAGAAATTATGTTGCACAGTGAGTTCATCATATGGACAAAGCAGCAGATTTCAGTGGACATAGGTTCAATTAGATGTGCTGTGAGTGGTGTATGCATGCTGCAGATTCTGGCACTACGGATGACCAAAACAGTTGACACATTGATGGATGGTTACAAGAGGGGTGGAGAGTACAAATCCTGGCAGAATGATAGACACAAAATGCCGGGGTAGCTCAGCCAGACAGGCAGCATCTCTGGAGAGAAGGAATGGATGTTTTGGGTCAAGACCCTTCTTCAGACTCTGGGATAATAGGGAAAGGAGGCGCTCTTGGGCGGCCTAGCTGATTAAGTGCAATACATTTTGCGGATGACATACACTGCCAATAGGGCTGTGTGACATTGATGGAAGGAAAGAATGTTCTGGGTGTTGGATGCAGTGATTAACAGCAAAGAATGGCAACTATTGGAGTGTTTCACGTCAACACCTAATGCTTCAGCTTTACCAGCACTCCCTGATGCCACATAAATGTTGCCTTGATTTGAGGCGAAGCTACTCTTACTTCATTGATGGAATTCAATTCCTAGATTCATGTTGGGATCAAGACTGCGATGATTTCTGGAGCTGAGTGGTTCCAAAGATAGGCCTGGGCGTGCAATTTGTTGATGGAAAAATGCCACTTGATAACACTGTCAAAGACACCTTTAATCAGTTGCTGATAATTAAGAATTGGTTGTTTGATTAGCAACTCTGAATTTCTCCTTGTTGTTGTGAACATGTCATGGCTGGGAAATTTTCTTCTTCCAATATGAGGTGAAGCACACATTTATCAGCTGAGAGATGACAATGGGTAGACGCAAAATGCTGGAGTAACTCAGTGGGATAGGTAGCATCTCTGGAGAAAACGAATGGGTGACATTTCAAGTCGAGACCATTTTTCATACTCTTAAAAAGGGTCTTGACCCGAAACGTCACCCATTCCTTCTCTCCAGAGATGCTGCCTGTCCCGCTGAATTACTCCAACATTTTGTGTCCAAGTTCGGGTGTAAATCAGCATCTGCAGTTCCTTCTTACAGATGACAATGGTCAATGATTAGGAGGAATTTTCATACTCTTGTTTACACTGGAGGAATCAACATTAAGTAGTTACTCCCACATGGCTGTAAATCCTCTGTTAGTTCTAGTGTGACGGGACAAATTCAGGGATTGAGATGGCTAATGAGGGAAAAGTCTAGCAGGTTATCTGTAAAGTATGACTGTGAATTTGAATAGGTTCAACTGGCACATGACTGTTCTGTGGGACAGACCTCCCAGTTTGGGCACCAGTTTAGTTTATTTTTAATTGTGTATATGTGGGGGGTGGGGGAAACTTTTTAAAATCTCTTTCTTCAACGGGGATGCAACCTTTTCCTTGTCTCCGTCTCCGCTGAGGCCTAATATCGTGGAGCTGGCGGCATCCAACTGGAATCAACCTTGGGGTCTCCCGGAGGCAGAGCCTGTGCACTCATCATCGCGGAGCTGGCTGACTTCAGAGACTGTGGTGGCGGAGTGGCTGCGACCTAACTTCGGTGCTTCGGAGGCTTCGGCCGTGGGCCCTGTGGACGGTAACATCAGGAGCTCGCAGGTCCCTGGTTGGTGACCGATTTTCGGGAGCCCCCGCAACAGCAGCTTCGTCCGCTGGACTGGAGGGTAGCGGCTTCATCCGCACCGAGTCGCAGAGTTTGAATCGGCCCGTTCGCGGAGCTTAAAATCGGCCGCGGGATTTACCATCACCCGGCGGGGGCTTGAACATCGAGAGCCTCGATTCCCTCGACGCAGCGGGAGAACAAGGAAGGAAGAGATAAGACTTTTTGCCTTCCATCACAGTGAGGATGTGCCTGGAGATTCACTGTGATGGATGTTTGTGTTAAATTGTGTTCATTGTGTGTTTAGTTGCTTTTTTCTGTCATGACTGCAAGGTACACAATTTCGTTCAAGCTTAATGTTTGAATGACAATAAAGGAGATTCAATTAAATTCAATCCAATTCAGTCCCCAGATGTTTGTAAGGAGGCTTTTGTTGGGTTATCTGAGCTGGGAGTGACTTCGCCATGTCTAAATTTGCTGCATAGCTCAGTATCAAGCTGTCTATACAGTGGTGTTTGTTCAAATGCAATGGATATGATACAACCGAACAGCTTACCAGACCATTTCAGCGGTTATTTAAGAATCAACCTCATTTGTTCATCTGTTAAAATAACACGTTTGCCCTGTGGGTTTAATTTTTTGTACATGTCTGAAACATATTTCTCTTTTCGTAAGATAAGGGATGTCGCCTGTAAAATAGATAGACTTCAGGAAACATAGTTATAAAATGTGTAAAATTAATCTGGGACCAGCTTTATTCTAAATACATTCATATGTTGGAAACATTTAGTTTGGACATTGAGTTTAGGCTGGAGGAGGGAGATGGCAGCCCTGCCGGCAGTCTGTTCATTTTTTTCATCCTTTTTGTTATTTGTAGCATTTGTTTAAAGTTTGTTTTAATGTTCTTCTGTTTGTTTTATGTGGGGGAAGGGGGGGGGGGGGGGGGTGTCGGAGGAAACCCGGAGATGTGATCATTTTTCGGATCACATTCTCCGGGCTCTGCGGCCTACCATAGCTGGAGCGGGAAGCCGCCTCGGACTGTCGTGAGCTCCACCGCTGGACTTACCACAGGACTTACCATTGGAGCGGATCCTTTGCCTGGGAAAGCTCCCACCGTGGCCTGCGGACTTACCATCAAGGGCTCACAGTCTCGGGAGAGGCTAGTCGGGAGCTCCAACGCCGCAGAAGGTTCGTCCAGCTCTGACGCAAGGTTTGATCGCCCGGCTCGGGGGAGCTGACATCCCCCCGATGCGGGAGCTGAACGCCTCGACGCGGAGGGCCCGAACGCCACCGGCTAGGGGAGTCAAGATTGTCCCGTCTACAGGTGGCTCGAGGCATCGCCTTCCATCACAGTGATGAATGTGTAGGAGTCACTGTGATGGATGTTTATGTTAAAATGTGTTTTTGAGTCTGTTGCTTTTTTAAATTGTATGACTGACCTGGCCAGTGAATTTCACTACACCAATTGGTGCATGTGACAATAAATGAACCTTATGAACCTTAGTTTGTACTTGGGGTCTTCACTCTGGTGGCCTGGAAAGAATGAAAATTGATCATGGGGAAAGTAATGCATAACTCTCGCACAATGCAATGCAAAATTTCAACATGACACTCCTTTGCAGAACCAGCTGTATTCCAGCAGAATGTAAACAATGCATAATATTCACAGGCTTCACCGCAAATCAGGTCTAATTTGCTAATCGCAAAATCTCTTACGTGGGATCAGAGTTGACAGGATGAAGGACAACTTGTGGAGTTCGATTTTGTGTCTCAGGTGTGACGTCTAGGAACAAGATATTGGGTTATAAAACAGAAATTACCAGCAGATAATTAAAAAGATAATCATAATTTCTACATCAAATAAAGTCTACCAACTCTCTGAAGGGCCTCAAATGAAGCACATGGCACATATTAAAAGAGATACCTTAATCTTGGGAAAATCAAATAGAAAGTATAATTTTATTTATGCCCTAGTCAAATATTTATCAAAGGATCTTGACTGTTAAATTATCATATACACACAGTTTAGTTCATTAAACATTTCCAAATGTCAATTATTAAAAGGAAAAAGCACCTTACAAATGTAAAACTATGACAGCTTTTGCATGATAACTATTAAAATGTACAAATTTAACAATGACGTGGTGTGAAAAGGAATGGTGCCAAGTTAAAGATCACTTACCTGGAAAAATGAACTGCTGCTTGTACTTGTAATAATGAGAAGCTTGCAACAGAGAAAAGGCAGAACTGTAAGCAAAGCAATCAAGCCCACATGTGAAACACAGGGCACAAAGTATTCCCTTAGCTTTATAATTATATTCTATTTACCAATTTCACTATCAGCAATCAAATGCTACAAGCAACACTAGGCTATCATTAAATAACTGAAAAAAGGCACCAACGTTTCAGATTAATAGTGTGGGCTGCATCACGTGACTGATGCCTGGCAGCTGGATATGGTGCCTCTGGCTTTCAGCCGTTCATGCCCAGGGATGTGTCAGACATCTGCACAAACGTGGCCCTATGTGGCGTCTGAGGCATGCTGAAGATCAAATGTCAGCACAAAAGGGCACATCGTTGTGCCAAAAGGACAAAACAATATCTTCCTGAAGAGAGATGCAGTACATTTGGCCTTCTGCATTACATCAGTGAGGGTTGAGGTTGAAATGGCAATCCCATGGGAAGAGCAAGAGGAGGCCATGGTGAAAGGTAGGTGCAGGGAAGTGGTTAACTCATTATTTTAATTTTTTTAATGTGCTTTAACGGGTTTAAATTATCTTTACTTTTACTTTAATTATTTTTTAGATTAATTAATAAAGAGTTTTTATATATCACTTGTCAATTAGAAATATCTCAAAAACATTCAAAATTCCATTACACGCAATGTGATGTCAAAGGCCAACAGAGCACTCCAATGTCATGGCCCAGGATACTCTGCCTACTCACTCCCGTTAGACCCATGTGGATTGTCATTGATCAGTCTCCAATGAACTCTGTTGCCACAACAAAGCAGATCATCAAGTGGTGAGTCTGCATCCTGACTCAGGATGATCCAGTCTATTATACCTCTGCTATGGATCGCACAGAGCTTGATGTAAAAGTTCTACAAAAAAATTAATTACTTTCCCCCATTGTGATTAACAGCCTGCTACTATAATAGTGGCACTGAACCATTTATAGAGACATTGGTAGTTAGGAACTTCAAACTTATTTCACCCTTCAACAAGATTACATCTGCTATGTGACCTACTCCATATAGCCTGTGTTTAAGAAGGAACTGCAGATGCTGGATAACCGAAGGTAGACAAAAATGCTGGAGAAACTCAGCGGGTGAGGCAGCATCTATGTCTACTCCATATAGCCTATGTCTTTTGGTCAAGAAAATCTGATTTGAAGTCCCGGATTAAATATAGCTGGCACAGCACCCAGTGACATTTAGAGTCATAGAGCACAGAAAAATCCCCAATTCGCCCATGCTGACCAAGATGTCCATCTACACTAGTCCCATTTGCCTACATTTGCCCCATATCCCACCTAACCTGACCCATTCATGTACCTGTCCCTGTGTCTTTTAAATGTTGCTATAGTGCCAGCCTGAACTACCTCTTCAGGCAGCTCGTTCCGTGTATACACATTTGCCATATTTGCCAAGGAGAGTTCAACATTTCCACCACTTCTTGCATGAGTAATGTTTCCTGACTTTATTTGTGGAAGTGCTATGTTTATTCATGAGCCAAACCTTCTGATCTCACATACCCCAAGCAGCAGAAATAACTCCTCTCTCTCTACCTTATCCGTTGTCCTTTTATATCCAGAAAACTCTGACCATTACACTCTTAATCTTCAGGGCTGCAAGTCAATCCTTGGAATTAGAACACAGGACATAGGAGGGCCTGGCGTGAGGGAACAGCTGTGAGGGAGGGGGAAAAACAATGGACAATGGAGGTCCCGCCTTGAGGAGGGGGAGCGTGGAGAACACAGGAGGACCTGGCACGGGAGGTACTTTGTAACTTTGTAAGTACCCTTTATGAGTGACTATTTGCATACCTTGGGTATGCAACCAAAGAATTTCACTGTGACTTGTCACACGTGACAATAAGTATTCAATTCGATTCAATAGAACATAATTCGATAGAACATAATTCTGGCATCAATTTGGTAAACTTGTAAACCTTAGGAAGGACCGTCAATCCTTCCTAAAGTATGGTATTCAGAAATGCTCAAGATGCTCCTGATGTGGTCTAAGCAATATTTTGCACAGCTGTTACATACTTTTTATTGACTCGAATTCTGATTTCTTCGATACAATTAACAGAATTGCATAATGCAGGCAGGCATTCGAAATGTGCCTTCACACTAAAGAAGGCATCTGCTGCGTCCATGTTCTTAAGATGTCCTAATGATGGGATTGGCTTTGAAAACAATGGTGGATGCAAATTCACATTTCTATAGTCTCCCTACATAGAATCAAATCATTGTTCCTATTGCTCAAATCATTGTGTAGCTGCTTACAGTGTTGCTGCTGCTTGCGCCTATGATGGCGGCCCCGGTGTACTGCTCCTTGCTGTTTTGTATTTGTTTGTTTGTGTCATCTGTGAAAACCCTACAAAGATTCATCTTATTATTAATGTTTAGTGTTTTCAGAGTCATTCGTAACTGTCACTGTATGTCATGTTACTTGTGGGCGGAGCACCAAGGCAAATTCCTTGTATGTGAATACTTGGCCAATAAACTTACTTACTTACTTACTATTCAGCAGTATGTTTGCATGGAGCTCCTTGCGCTCACTCTATGAGAAGCACGCTTAAACAGTGAGGGGGGGAGCAAGAGCGGAGTTGCGAAGTACCGAGGAGACACGTGTGAGGGCCTCATCTACAACACCTCATATTTCGCTTGGGCAGCTTACAACCCAGCGGTATTAATATTGATTTCTTTAACTTCAAGTAACCCTTGCATCCCCTCTCTTCGCAGTCCTCCCACACCCTAGTCATCGTACTCGTTTCAATGTTGTCCTGTTGAATTTCACTGTCAGTATAACTCATTATCACAAGGCCCACAGCTAACAATGGAACACCTTTTCTTGATCATTGTTACTTTTTGCATATCTTTCATTCATTTGTTCTACATCTCTCCATTTCACCGTCTATATCTCACGTTCCCCTTTCCCTTGATTCTCGTCTGAAGAAGAGTCTCGACCCGAAACATCACCTATTCCTTTGTTACAGAAATGGTGCCTGTCCCACTGAGTTACTCCAGCTTTTTCTGTCTATCTTCGGTTTAAACCAGCATCTGCAGTTCCTTCCCACACATCATTGTGATAAACATTCTCTGTACCTTTTTAGAGCCTCCGGTAATCCATCCTGCAATGGGATGACCCAAACTGCACACAATACTCCAAACGCGGCCTAACCAATGTCCTATAAAGCTCCTATACTCAATGCCCCGACCTATGAAATCAAGTATACCATTTGCCACCTTTACCACTCTATCTACTTGTGTTGCCACTTACAAGGAGTTATGGACTTGGACCTCAAGATACTTCTAAACATCAATGTTGTTAAGGATCATGCCATTAATTGTATATTTTCCCCTGACCTTTGACCTCCTTAAAAGCAACACCTCACACTTGCTTGGATTAAACTCTATCTGCTATTTCCCACCCATTTCTGTAGCTGATCTATATCCTGCTCCATATTTTACACCCTTTATCACAGTCCATGACCTAGGCAACCTTGGTGTCCTCTCTAAACTTACAAACAAACATGTTTCCATTCATGTCATTTGTACAATGCATTCAGAAAGTATTCAGACCTCTTCAATTTTTCCACATTTTGTTACGTTTTAGCCTTATTTAAAAATGGATTAAACTCTTTTTTTTTTACCATCAATATACACACAATACCCCACAATAAAAAAGCTAAAACAGGTGTTTAGACATTTTTGCAAAGTAATTAAAAAGAAATAACTGAAATATCACATTTACATAAGTATTCAGACCCTTTGCTATGACACACAAAATTGAACTTAGACCTCCGAGACAGGATTGTATCGAAACACAGATCTGGGGAAGGGTATAAAACAATTTCTGCAGCATTGCAGGTCCCGAAGAGCACAGTGGCCTCCGTCATTCTTAAATGGAAGAACTTTGGAACACCAGGACTCTTCATAGTGCTGGCCGCCCGGCCAAACTGAGCAATCGGGGGAGAAGGGCCTTGGTCAGGGAGATGACCAAGAACCCGATGGTTACTCTGACAGAGCTCCCGAGTTCCTCTGTGGAGATGGGAGAACCTTCCAGAAGGACAACTAATCTGCAGCACTCCACCAATCAGGCCTTTATGATAGAGTGGCCAGACGGAAGCCACTCCTCAGTAAATGGCACATGACAGCCTGCTTGGAGCTTGCCAAAAGGCACCTAAAGGAAATTCTCTGGTCTGATGAAACCAAGATTGAACTCTTTGGCTGCAATGCCAAGCGTCATGTCTAGAGGAAACCAGGCACCGCTCATCACCTGGCCAATACTATACGATAAAACATGGTGGTGGCAGCATCATGCTATGGGGATGTTTTTCAGCGGCAGGAACTGGGAGACTAGTCAGGATCGAGGGAAAGATGAACGGAGCAAAACACAGAGGGATCCTTGATGAAAACCTGCTCCAGAGCGTTCAGGACCTCAGACTGGGGCGGAGGTTCATCTTCCAAAACGCCAACAACCCTAAGCACACAGCCAAGGCACCGCAAGAGTGGCTTCATGACAAGTCTGTGAATGTCCTTGAGTGGCCCAGCCAGAGCCCGGACTTGAGCCCGATCGAACATCGATTAGGGAGGGACCTGAAATTAGCTGTGCATGGACGCTCCCCATCCAACCTGACAGAGCTTGAGAGGATCTACAGAGAAGAATGGGAGAAATTACCCAAATACAGGTGTGCCAAGCTTGTAGCGTCATACCCAAGAAGACTTGAGGCTGTAATCGCTGCCAAAGGTGGCTCAACAAAGTACTGAGTAAAGGGTCTGAATCATTATGTAAATGTGATATTTCAGTTATTTCTTTTTAATTACTTTGCAAAAATTTCTGAACACCTATTTTTGCTTTTTTATTGTGGGGTATTATGTGTAGATTGATGACTTAAAAAAAATATATATTTAATCCATTTTAGAATAAGGCTGTAACATAACAAAATGTGGAAAAAGTGAAGGAGTCTGAATTCTTTCTGAATGCACTGTATATATTATAAACAGTAGCAGTCCCAGCATAGATCCATGTGGAACTCCACTAGTCACAGACGTCCAGCATGAATTTTGACCTTCCACCACAACCCTCTATCTTGTATCAGTAAGCCAGCTCCGAATCCATACACCAAGGCACTGTGAAGTGCATCTTAATGTTCTGGATCAGCCTATGGGAGACTTTATCAAATGCCTTACAACTAAAATCTATGCAGACCACATCCACCACCCTACACTCATCGATCACCTTCGTTGCTTCTTCAAAAACCTCGATCAAGTTAGTAAGACACAACCTGTCATGTACAAAGCCATGCTGACTGCCCCTAATTAACCCATTGTTTTCCAAATAGAAGTAAATCCTATCCCAAAGAGTCTTCTACAACAGTTTCCCTACCACTGACATGAAGCTCACCAGCCGATAACTCCCTGGGTTCTGTTGACTTCCCTTCGAAAATAAAGAATCAATGTTAGCTACTCTCCAGTCCTCTGAGACCTCTGTGGCTAGAGAAGATGCAAATATATTTGTCAACGCTCCAACAATCTCCTCTCTTGCCCATCTCAAAAACCTGGGATAAATCACATCAAGTCTTGGGGATTTATCTACCTAATGCTCTCCAAGAGCCTAAATACCTCATCCTTCTTAATCTGAAGCTACCCTGGCATATTAGTATTCTCCGCACAGATCTCACTGTCCTCCATCTTCTTCTCCTTGGTGAAAAGAGATTAAAAATACTCATTTAGTACCTAGTCTACATCCCCAGCCACCCTCCTTTATGCTTAACCATCCTTGAGCAGTCCGACCTTCTTCATGGTTATTGTCCTGTGTTTAATATAGGTATAAAAAGCTTTGGGATTTTCTTTGATCCAACTCGCCAAATCCATTTCCTGGCCCCTTTTGGCCCTTCTAATTGCCTGTCTTATTTCTTTCCTCCTTTCTTTATATTCCTCAAAGGCCTTGTCTAATTCCAACCACTTAAACTTTGCATACACTTCCTATTTCTTGTTGACTAAATTTACAACCTCTTTGGTCATCCAGGGATCCCTTACTTTGCCATCCTTATCCTTCTTTCTGGAACATGCTGGTTCTGAACTCATGCATCTGTGATGTTGGCTTAGTATTTCTCCCTGTCCATTAGCACTTCCTGAGCTTAGTTCTATGTTATTCCACTTTCTCTTCCACTACCTACACATTCGGGGCAATTTACAGAGGCCAAGTAACCTGCAAACCCGCATGTCATTGGGATCTGTACGGAAACCGAAGCACCTGGATGAAACCCACACAGTCCAAGGAGAATGTGCCAACTCCACACAGACAGCACTCAAACCCCAGGACTCTGATACTGCGAGTCTGCAGATCCACCAGCTGCACCACTCATAGAAGAAGCTCTATTTTACACAGAATGTAACTACACTTAAAATTCAGGGATTCTTTGTGCTGACTTGGACACATTTGGATAAACCTCCAGGCTATAAATTTAAGAGAGAGAAGCTCTCCCATTTTTACAAAATCACCTTGCTTTGGAAATAAATGCATGAATACATTGCATGAGCATATTTGGATGTGCAGATAGATTGCCATACAACTATAATGAATACTACTTGCCGAGTATGCATGCTGAGAATTCAAGTGTGGGGGTCAGCTCGTCCTGCAAAATTTCTCATTTATTCAAATCCCATTTCAGAGCTCCTGGCCATTGGACTATAGTTATAAATACTGCCATAATATGCACTTAAGCAGAAGAGCATTAAAAGGCAATGCACATTTAAAATCTCATCAACACACTTAACATTTTATTAGTTTTCTTTTCTTAATATTTTTTACTGTTCAAAAGATTTTCACTTCCCATAATTATTACTGATTTCTAAGTTGATCACTTGGTTGCACATTTTCCTTATGTATACTGTCATCTTGCTTTAATGATGCAAGTGCAAAAATGCAAATTAATTATGATGGTATTAAGATCTGATTTTGTAATGTACCATTATTTTTTAATATATATTCACAGGATATATGCGGTGCTGGGAATGCCACAATTTATTGCTCTTTCAGCATAAATTACCAGCCTTCATAAGATATTGGTAGGCCTCATTCTTGAATCACTGCAATACCGTCTGGCCCTGCATCATGAACGCCAAATTAATAGGCACCCCTATAATAATAATAATGGATGGGATTTATATAGCGCCTTTCTAATACTCAAGGCGCTTTACATCGCATTATTCATTCACTCCTCAGTCACACTCGGTGGTGGTAAGCAACTTCTGTAGCCACAGCTGCCCTGGGGCAGACTTACGGAAGCGTGGCTGCCAATCTGCGCCTACGGCCCCTCCGACCACCACCAGTCACTCACACACATTCACACACAGGCAAAGGTGGGTGAAGTGTCTTGCCCAAGGACACAACGACAGTATGCACTCCAAGCGGGATTCGAACCAGCTACCTTCCGGTTGCCAGCCGAACACTTAGCCCATTGTGCCATCTGTCGCCCTTAGACCCCTATAGACCCCTTTAGACAAACAAGCTCCCGTTGTATTATTAAACGCACAGGTCAAACATGCAAAGAAGCTTTTGTTCCTACAAACTTCAAAACTAGTTTCCTCTCTCTCTTAACTTTTAAGAATGTTTTAATTATCTTTTTTATCAGTCTCAAGTGCATTTGATCCCATTCATTACAATATTGTGGAACTATGGTTAATACAAGAAGTGATTTTTATGCACTTTCTAACTTCTGGACAAAATCGACTTATGGACATCTGCAAAAACTGTACCGTTTTGTTTCTATATAACAGAATGGCCTGCCAGACTACGTTAAAGGTGATCAAAAGCCTTTGAACAGGAGTAAGCCAAGTTGGTTTACATTACAATTAGAGCATCAACATGAATAATAGTAATTTTTTAATTCCAATTTCACTGAACTAACTACGATAGAATTTCAACATGTGCCACTATATTACTCGTCTATAAATATAACAAAGATGCTACCACACTGTATGAAATAAAGAAAGTTTTAACTTTTCAACCTTTAGATTAAACCATGTCTCCTGTTATCATCAAGGACCTCAGTTCCACAAAAGAAAATTGGGCAGTAAATTATTCACAACTAATATGTAGACATAACAATTTACTATTATTAAAAATGGAGTTACCTTGTGGTGGACTTGTGTGGCCGTGGCTCTCGAGCAAGTCACTGCTTGTGATTGCCCTCAACCGAATGTTAGTGAGTATACCTGATTCAGAAGAAAAGCAACATTTTAAAACCCATTTAGGATTATTATTGTCTACATAAAACAGTTGACTATACTCTCTCAAAGGATCAAACTGAAAATAGCTGTCATTTCAAAATTTAAGGTAGACACAAAATGCTGGAGTAACTCAACGGGACAGGCAGCATCTCTGGAGGGAAGGAATGGGTGATGTTTTGGGTCGAGATTTCAAAATTTAGTTGTGCTGTCAATTTAACATCACTTTTGTAAAGCTTTGATATTGCTTATGTTCTATTCTGTGTTACCATGGAAACTGTTTATGCCCTATTAATGACAAACATTAGTTTTATAAATATTGCAATTTCAGTTTCTTCTAGGTTACTAGTAACACTTTCATGGATACCAACTGCCAAAGAGATACCACTAGGATATAATCCTGAAAAGTCTGAAGAAGGGTTTTGGTCCGAAACGTTGCCTATTTCCTTCGCTCCATAGATGCTGCTGCACCTGCTGAGTTTCTCCAGCACTTTTGTCTACCTTCGATTTTCCAGCATCTGCAGTTCCTTCTTAAACAATCCTGAAAAGTGCTTGGTTTAATGACATCTTATTTGAAAATGACACACAGAAAGATGAATTGGTGGACATTACCCAATATGATGGCCATTACAAATAATAACCATATTGGAAAAAGTATTGTGAAGAAAAGGATAAGTTTAAAACAGCAAGATTTTGATTTTTTTTAAATAAAAATTAATTTACTGCAAAGAACTTATTTTACTTCTCCAAAGTGATTGGCATTTCCTCAGCTGAATCATAACTCATCCACTACAAATCCAGCTGTGGGGTGGTACTCAGATATCAAAGGTATAACGCTGCCTTAGAAGCCTAATGGCATAACTTTGAAGATTATGCAAATGAAGATCAAAGATATTCAATCCACAGAATGAATGACATGCCAAAGCAAACAGAATAGCAGCAGATGGCATAAAGTAACAAGTGAGGAAACAAGGCAAATATGCTTTATTCTGAGCACATTTTGTTCTTTTTAAAGTTCACAAAAGGTAAACAATTGCATGGAAAAGTGAAGGAAAGTATTGCAATACATTTTCAGTATCTTGGCCACCACCTGTGTGACTGGATTTCCTGCGTATACCTACCTGTTCGTGAAATAATTGACTTGTTAGAGGACATTGATGGGTCTGAAACCACATATAGATCAGATTGTGCAAAGAAAGCAGATCGCCTCTGTTGGATATTAATGAACCACTTGGGCTTTAACATCAATGCAGTGGTTGCAGCCATCATACACAAATATGTTTTACTTTTTGTACTTGTAGGTAATTTTCACAGAGTCAACACTGGGGTGATCATTGGGTGGAAATGTAATCTGTGATCTGTCCACTGTACTCTTATGGCTAGCATATGAAATAATTAAAAACATAAGAACTGGTTGCAGAGTAGTCGATATGGAGTGCTCTGAAACTCATTAAGGCCACGGCTGAGCTTTCAGTACAATTCCATTTCGCTGTTTCATCCCCATATCTCCCAATTCATTTAATATCAAGAAACCCTATGTTTTGAATGAACTAAATGACTGAACAGCCAGGGCCCTCTAGTGTAGAGAATTTAAAAATACCCCATGGTTCCAAACCTTTCAGAAAGGGAAAACATCCTGTCTGCATCCATCCTGTTGAGCCTTACAAGAATTTCTTAAATTTCAATGATATCTCATTCTTCTAAACTGCAGAGAACACACAGCTCTGCCTCACAGAAACTCCACACAATTCCCCCTTATACAGCAGCCCAATCATCCAGGAATGAACATGTGGCTTTGCCAGGATTACAGCCACTTCAATGGTCCCATAGCATGGCATTCAGTTGACTGCATGCACACTTCTTTGTGCACCTTGTGTTGGACCCAAAACAGATTCCAGTCCTCCATGTAAAGGTAATGTCCAACAGGAGGCAACAAAATCAGTGCTCCTTGTCTTTGCATGTATGTAATGGAATTCATGTGCTGACACTCATTGCAATGAGAAAAAAACACATTACTGGAAGAACTCAGCAGGCCATGTAGCATCTATGGAGGAAAAAGAACAGACAACAATTTAGGTTGAATTAGGTTGAATTAGAAGAATGGACCCAACCCAAAATGTCATCTATCCTGTTCCCTCTCTAGATTCTGCTTGGCCTGGTGAATTCCTCCAGAACCTTGTTTTCTGCAGTCTCTTGTTTCTTCATCTAAATGTAAAGAAGCAGATTAATGGTCTGCCAGTATAATTCTTCCGCTGCCTAGTTTGTTCAGAGCAAGTGCCAAGACCAATGGTGGTCAGCTGCAGGCACACATCATCATGGATGGTCAATCCTTGCAACAAGCCTCACGGCAAGGAAATGACGGAACTGGAGAATGAAGGAAGGAGAAAAACCTCAGTGAATTTTTAAAGGTTCGTCTGAATATATCGGCAGTAAACAGTATCCGAATTTCCCGCCATTCCCACCGAAAATATGTCTTCTCCATTCCTGAGCATTTCAACAACCACTTGGAAGTTAAATGGCAAATCAAATTTACAAATCAAAAAATGCGAAGGTGCATAGAAATATAAATCAAACCCTCTCATTTATTCTTGTGGTATTGATCTTCCATCTGTCTTTACCAGTCCTGGTTCTGCTAAATTGTGTTGCTCTGGTGGTGGAAACATAACTGGTGGAAAGCTACAAAACATTTGATGGGGCAACAGATAACCTTTGAGGAGATCCCTTCGCAACTTTGTACCCAGAGCCTAGCTTTAGCTGCACCATGTTGGAAAGAATAGCAGCAGTGTGGTTGGTTCACAGGCAACTGCAAGGGATGAGACAGGGCAGCAGGTTTGTGGTCCATGAAGCCGCAGGTACTCTGGGCCAAGTGCCTCAGCAATAATGGAATTGGTCAGAAGTCAGTTTGATAAATGCTGAGACACCGTGGAAACTCCTTCACATTGTAGCCTATGGACAAGATGGCAAACGTCTGAATTTGTATGATCTGAGTTTGCATAACAAAAATACAGGCTTTCACTACATGTTGCAAACATTGCATAGATTTAACGTGCTTCAGTGGAAGTTATGAGATGAGCTATTAGATGCTGCATGACTGATGAATTAATGACTGAATGAATGAATGAATAAGTTTATTGGCCAAGTATTCACATACAAGGAATTTGCCTTGGTGCTCCGTCCGCAAGTGACAACATGACATACAGTGACAGTTAGGATTGACACATAAAACATTAAATATTAATAATAAAACATTATTGATTAAACATGTGAATTAAATAAAATACCAGAGCAAAAGGGGGCGACAGATTTTGGGTTATTGAGCTACTACTGTTGGAAAAAAGCTGTTTTTATGTCTGGCTGTGGCAGCTTTGACAGTCCGGAGTCACCTTCCAGAGGGAAGTGATTCAAAGAGATTGTGGCCAGGGTGAGAGGGGTCAGAGATGATCTTACCTGCTCGCTTCCTGGCCCTTGCAGTGTACAGTTCGTCAATGGAGGGAAGGTTGCAGCCAATAACCTTCTCAGCTGATCGGACGATTCGCTGCAGCCTCCGGGTGTCGTGCTTGGTGGCTGAGCCAAACCAGACCATGATGGAGAAGGTGAGGACAGACTCTACGATGGCCATATAGAATTGGACCATCATTGCCTGTGGCAGATTGTGCTTCCTCAGCTGCAGCTGTGCCTTTTTGACTGTGGAGTCGATGGTGGGCCCCCATTTAAGGTTATTGGAGATGATGGTTCCCAGGGATTTAAAAGACTCCACAGATGGGACTGTGGTGTTGATGATGGTGAGTGGGGTGAGGTGAGGGGGAGCACTCCTAAAGTCTACAATGTAAAGCCCAGATGTATACCGATTGTCCATTATGTCCATGCAGGAGAGAATAGCTCCAAATTTCTCTGCAGACCTCTTCATGCATTTTACATAAGTCTGCTTGTGTAGTAAAAAAATATTTGGCAGACTACTTTTGTTTCAACGCATTTGCTGTCTATAGCCTAAGCAGTGGTCACTCCCATGATACTGAGCATCGCACAGAGGTCGGCTGCCTGCCCCTTTTCCGGGGTTACGTCCGTGCCCGCGTGTCCCTGGAGAGGGAATACGCAGTGTCCACAGGGATTCTGGAGGCCTTCCACGAACGTTGGTCGCCGCGGGAGGTCGAATGTATTGTTGATAAAATTGTTAATATTTTAATTTGATAACTTTTTTTTTTTTTTTAATTTATATAGCACATTTTTAGTCAACTTGCATTGACCCCAAAGTGCTTCACATAATTACTTTGTGTAAAGGAGTGATTACTGACACACTGTAAGCTTTACTGTGAGTTTAATATAGCACATGGCACACACGTCCCAGCACTGACTGCATCCAGCCTTCAGGCGCACTGGAACCTAGTGGGAGGAACAAAGGGAGGATACTACAGTTATACTAATATGATGGGGCGTGGTTAGTGGTGATGAGGTAACTACATTGTAGGTTGCATGCATAACCCATCTACACTTTGTTTGTAAACTTCCAATATAGGCATTCTTTGATCGTGTTACTACTCTGTATTTTTGTTTGTTCTGAATAAAAGCATTTTGTATTAAAAAAAAATGATACTGAGCATTTCCACCTCCAAGGAGTAGACTCTTATACCTGCACTAATCTCTTGCTAGTTGTATGGCATCCTGTCCTGCAAGAATGAGAGAAGTACAAATATGTGTATGTATGCTGTGTCTGGCACATGAAAATAGCTGGCTCTGGATTTAAGCTAATGAGAGATTGGTGTAAGGTATACATCAGTAGATAAGTTGAATCCTGAATGATAGAAATGGTTGGTGGGTGAACAATGAGGCTCTGGTGCACTGAGACATATGGTAAAATGATGTGAGATTACGCTTATTAACGTTGAGGTCAATGATCAATTGCACCAATAGGTAAATAAAATCCCTGACAAAAATCTATTACAAACAATCCAGAATGGATACTCTCATGTCACAACAGAATGTTTAACTGCAATAAGAAAACACATGAAGTAAATTTTGAAGTGTTATAGTTACTCAATTATAGACTAAAATCCTCTTTCATTTTTACAGATCAATCAAAGAAATAAAGAGAGAATATTATAATTAACCCATTCTACAATTTTGATTGCTTTTGTTTATAGGTTTGTGTAGTGTGTGTTAATGAACGACCAGATGGCCTGTGAGAGAAAAAGCATGTGGAGTTGTTCTGTTGCTTTTCAAATTTTTGCGATATGAGATATTGAGCAATACCCAAAAAAATTATTGTCAGGTGTCAAAGACAAGAACGTTCAGTACTGAACAAACGTGCTGCACATGCAAACGGGTTAATGAAGTAAATGAGACACTGAGCGCATCGCAGAAGAACATATGCAAAATAAAGAGGAGGTCAACTCATGAAGTGCCGGTAATCTTTTCAGTGCCATCTTGTTTCTGGATTTGCATAACATCAATTTAATTTCCCAACTGAATACACAAATAATATTTGCAAATGAGTCAAACTTCTACCAAGTTATTTACTTCACCATACTGCAAGCATGGGTTATTTCTTTCTTTACTTGTTGCAATTTTACTTTCTAGAAACAAACCAAATCCACTTAGTCGTTCAGCAACAATCTACTATGGACTTTGTTTTGGTTACACTATGTAGCTTGGGTTTGCTCTATTATGATCTGGTTAGACTATTACTGGTTATTAATTTATTGTATTATTGATTATTGTATATTATTTTGTCATGTTATTACATTAATGTGCCGGTAAAGCTGCCTGAAGCAGGAATTTCATTGTTCTGTTCCCCCTGCATTTAACAATAAACATTCATGGTTCTTGAAAATTAACGTCCTAAGCCAACACCAGGATACAGAAAGATTAACATATCTCTGGTGGAGGACCCTGATTTGAACCAGGTGACGTTTAGTTTTTAGTTTAGTTTAGTTTAGAGATACAGCACGGAAACAGATCCTTTCAGCCCACTGGGTCCACGCCGACCAGCGATTCCCGCACATTAACACTATCCTATACCCAGGATATACCCAATAGGGACAATTTTTACATTTACCAAGCCAATTAACCTACATACCTGTATGTTTTTGGAGTTTGGGAGGAAACCGAAGATCTCGGAGAAAACCCATGCAGGTCACGGGGAGAACGTACAAACTCCGTGCGCAGCGGTAGAGTTCACACTCTATTTCACACAGAGTTTTAATTTGCTGTGTACATCCAGAATTTTCAGTGTCCACCTTAAGTCAAGCTCACTGGGGCTGAATATCCATGCTTGTATTACCAGGTGAAGAACCTCTCTCAGTCAAGAGATTGTAGGAGACATCAGTTCCTCATCTTTATGGTTCCCCAGCAGTTGAGCAAGCTCATAAAAATGACCATGTTATTTATGACTTGCTTTTCAGAAACACAGAATAATGAAGAGTTGTACCTGACAGGTTGAACGGTTTCTGTTGGCGAATGCACTGTGGTGACGGATGAAGAGGTGAAGGTGGTGTTGCACTGGGAGGGAGAGGTGGTGCAGGAGATGATGGAGTTGAAGATGTTGTTGATGAAGGATTACTGCTTGAATCCGGCTGGTAAGGGGCCGGTATATGATCCTGCAGGTAAAGAAATGGAAAGAGTTTTCATAACATAAGGCAGTGAATGGTGACATCAAATACCCTGGCCAGCATGCATGTAATTCCCAGTCACTGAATTAACCTTTGAGAGTTTGCTGCTGTCACTGTAGGGAATGATTGGTAGTGTATAACTATTGTTTACTCATGGCACTAATCTAAAGAAACAACCCTATTTTTCTTTGGAGATGCCCCCTCCTAATAGCTTACACAATGGTGTCAACATCCACTCCATCATATATTGTATCTTACCCAGTAGCAGTAGAGCAGAATTAATGGTTATTATAGAGCAAGTGGGCAGGTGCTGTAGACCTGCCCGGGAAGGTAGACGCTCCCGCCCCCATGAATCTCGGGCAGATGGGGCTCGTCAGCCTGGGAAGGCAGTCCATCTAGGAGAGGGAAAACTCTGATTTAAAACCTCCACTGCCTTGTGGCCATATCCAGTTATGGAAAAGGCTCCAGGAGTAATAGGGCAACAGACACGGGTTAGGGGATTGGAAGGATCTTGTGACAGATGGGAAAGATCTGACACGGAGTTTGCATGGGCGGGGGCCAAATAGCAAGAGGGAGATAGTTGAGACATATGGTCACAATATTGATGTCCTCAGTTTATAAAGTTTTAGAAAACCCAGTAGCTAAAAGCAGATTCATCAGACTGATTGCATAACGTGCATTTACAATATTGCCTGTGGGACAGGAGGGGCAAGAGTGCTCTCTTCATCTCCAACATGCTGAAGCATGATCAGCTTGGAATGGTATCCATAGACCACATTTTCCTTCAATTGCCTGTACCATAAGCAGCTATTCAACCTATCTTTATTATTGACATGGGTAGAAGTGGGAGGAAGATGAATCATAACTCTCAAAGGCAGGTTGAATGGTATTGTATTAGTAGATTAAATATCTGAGAGAGAAACCAAACCTGCTCCAGATCTGCTCATTTTGGGTTCTAGAGAGGCTGGGAAATGAAGCCAGTTGCAATTCTGCTTACATGAACAGTGTTGTTCCTTCAAGTATTCAATTTGCTCCTGTTTTTATTCATTCTTTTCTCAAAATGTATCCAATTCCCATGGGAAACTCACTATTTAGTCCGTTCTGGTCACTCTTTCAGGCAGTGCATGTATTCACCTCCTCAATTTTCCTTTGGAAGTTTTGCCAATCGTTTCAGTTGTTTTAACGCTCTATTGTCTATTATTGATCAGTCTGCTGATAGAAACAGTGTTGCCCAATCAACCCAACAAGATTCCTGATTATCTCAAGTACCCATGGGTGCTATTACACCATTTTGTCTAAAAAGAACAGTCTTTCTAGTTTTTCCATATAATTCATCCCTGTCCTTAGTCCAGTGGGCGGTGCGACCAACATTGCAGCAGCCTCTGTAGTCTGTCTCTCTTTTCTTTTTGTCCCGTTGAGTGTGTAGTTTGTAGTGTTTTTTTTAAATTGTTTTTAGCTGTTTATATGTGGGGGGCGGGGGGTGGGGGAAACTTTTAAATTTCTTCCCTGTACGGGGAACCCGACATTTTCACTGTCTGGTCTCCGTTGTCGTTGCGGTCTAGCACCTTGGAGCGGCCTCCAACCGGAACGACCTGGGGGCTCCAGTCGCGGAGCCTGCGGACTCACAAACTGGCCAGCTTCGGAGCGTGGAGAGCTGTGGTGGCACGCATCTGCGGGCCAACTCCAGAGGCTCCAGCCGCAGGCCCGGTGGACAGTGACATCGGGAGCTTGTGGGTCCCTGGTGGGAGACCGCTTTTTGGAGCTCCCGCAGCGCAATTTCTCCCGCCCGAATTGCAGGGTTGAAATTGACCCGGAGCGGGGCCTTACATCACCCAGCGCGGCTTTAACCGCCGCAGGACTTGCCAGCACCCGCCGGGGGTTCCAACATCAAGACCCGGAACGCGGCCTTGCATCGCCCGGCGTGGCCTTAATGGCCTTGGGACTTACCATCGCCCGCCGGCGGCTTTGACATCGGGAGAAGAATGGAGAGCAGGGGAGAGACAAGACTTTGCCTTCCATCACAGTGAGAAGGAGATTCACTGTGATGGATGTTTGTGTGAACTGTGTTGGTGTGTGTCTTGGTTCTTTTCTTGTTGTATGACTGCAGAAACCAAATTTCGTTTGAACTTCATTTGAGGTTCAAATGACAATAAATGGTATTGTATTGTATGTATGGTAAATCTTTTTCACCCCCAAGGAAAGAAGATGACAACGAGACTAACTTCATCCCAATCCGCATGATTGCACCGAAACACTCCCAATAGGTAGCAACATCAGGACAGGATAATATAACGAGAAAAACTGCAGTCTGCGTACCCCTTAGAATTGCAAGTTTCAGCAGTTTTAACGGATATCATGTTTATTCACAAGATTCCATACATAAAAAATACCTGTGTCTGATTTACATTACACTGGCATTTTAATTTAGTAATAAAAATGAATAAGACTAAAGCCCACTGTTACCATCTGTGAATGTTTTCTTTCATAGATGGTTCAGCAGATTATAAAAGTAGTAGAGACACAAGAGACCACAGATGCTCAAATCTGAAGCAATAAACAAACCGCTGGAGGAATTCAGTGGGTCGACCAGCATCTGTTAGGGGAAAGAGATTGTAAACATTTCAGGTTGAGACCCTGCACATGACCATTAGAAAATTAGTACTTGGGAACAGCATTGCAGTAGCCCAGCAAATACAGCAGGCCGGGTTTGATCCAGGTCCTTGGTGCCGCCTTTGAAATATTTGTACATTCCTCCTGAGAGTTCTGGTACTTCTGTTTCTTTCCACATCCCAAAGGCCTACTGGTTAATTTATTACTGTAAATTAAGTCTTGCGTGGGTTATATAGCAGGAAAATCAGAAGGGCTTAATGAGAATATGAGAATGGATGACAGGGAAGTAAATTGAGGATTACTCAGAGATCCACCATAGACATAATGAACCAAAAGGCCTCATTCTATGTTGGGAGAGAGTATGGGTTTGGTACACAATTGTAGAGCAGATTCTGAAAAAACAGCATTATTATATTCATGTATTATCCTACCACTTAACCAACACTGAGTACTGTTCCAATATTGTCCAAATTTCCAAACAAAATAAATTTGACTGTACTTGGTAAACTTGCCATGATAAAGATCTGTGCAAAGAACTGAACAATGTTGAAAGTTTTATCATTTCTTCTTGGTATCTAGGCCAGTTAAAAGTTATTTGAATTGCTTTGATCTGAATTAGTTTTTTAATGAGAGAAAGTTCTCAATTCAGCAATTGGCTGGAATATTGAGGGTTTAGCCACAAAAAGAATTTGGACAAGTTTTGAAAGTAGTGGGACAAAAATATCATAGGTTGGGAGAAAGATAAGATGAGCAAGATCACTATTTTTGAAGTTAGGTTTGGTGGTTATAGTGGGTGAATAAAAATTATAGTCTAGGGATGTGTATTCCTTGGTAGTGGGATGGGGAGGGGGGGGGGGTGAGGTAATTAATGGATGGGGACAATGGCTCAGGAATGCTCTGATCTGTGACTGCGATCTGCGTTCGCAGTTATGGGGGGCAATCAGTGATTGGGGAATACAACTGGTGGGTAGTGCTGGAACAGGTCAGAGGATGGGTGAGTGGGTTGCGGTTCGGCCAGAGGTTGTGAGCATGAGGGAGATTGAGGTGGGCAACTAGAGAGTGAAGAGAAGGCGGGGGGGGGGTCTTCCCTAAAAGAGAATCTCATTTGAATTGGCTTCCCTGATCTGGGTTGGGAGCTGCTAAGGCAATACCTCTCTAAGTTATCAAGAAATACGGTTCATCGGTGCCATGAAAATCTGCTTTGCAGGAGTGATGCAAGGACAACATGAGTCATGGATGTGCAAACTAAGATGTAGAAGAGTTCAGGCATTCTTTATGTGCAATTAATATGTTGCTGCACACATCTGGTACAAAGAGAATCTGAAATGCAAACCAAGGACAATGTGCAACTCGCAAAATCTTCGATTCTAATGAACATTTCATCGTTAATTTAAACTGAATTGTTGAACAGTACACCAGCATTTTGCAATTCCAAACATCTAAACTTAGTAAATCACTGAAGTTCCAGAGGGTCAGGGTGGGCAATTCTGTCTGCTTCTGTGCTCATCTGTCAGTGGATTTTTCTTCCTATACTATGCCCATCATAAGGTTCATATCAATTTTAAGATCTTGCCAGTAAGTAGCAGCACATCATGAGAAACCACTGCCTCATTGATCTTGATAGGATTTAAATTATACTGATAATAGTGCTAGCCGTCCAGTGCTACCAGATTTATGGGATTCAGTCATTGTTTCAGCGGGAGACCATCATTTGCTCAATAATCTATGCTTAACAACTCATTCAATTCCAGAGAGTAGCAGCCAACTTGAACAAGCCTTATATAATGTTTCCCTTGTTCTGATGCTAATTGCATAGCAGATAGTTAAAGCAGCATGCGCACAGTGATCATGCATTGCCTGTTTAATGAGCATGCACAAATGCTGCATCCATCATTTCGTGCAAGTAAACTGCAATTTATCTAGGAGAGAACAGAGTTCTGTCTGAATTCATAAAAAACTTTCCTGAATGACCTGAAAAATTAAGTAGTGCAAGATTCAAATCAAAAATCCATCAGATTGCAGGTGCTCTGTTTATAAGCTCAACACCACGGTTCTACCTAACCAGCAATCTTTCATCCCCTTGCTTCTCATTAATCTGTCTAACTCCATCTTAAAAATATTCAATCACTGTAATTTTAGAAAAGAATTCCACAGAGTTATGAGCGCCTACAGAGAATAAAGTTGCTTCATTTGTCTTACATGGGTGATCCGTTATTGTTGAACAGTCACCCCTGGTCTGGGTTCTCCCATGAAAGGAAGCGTCCTCTCCACATTCATCCTGTCGAGACCTCTCGGGACCTTCGATGTTTCAATTAAGAGTTTTATCACTCTTCTAAACACTAACCCATACAAGCCTAGTTTTCAGGTGTTCCCCCATTCCAGGCCTCAGGCTCTGAGCCTTCCCTCAACAGCTTCCAATGCATTATCATTCTTCCAATCCTACATACAAAATTTCCAGATGTAGTCTAGCCAGTACGCTATAAAACTGGAGCTTAAAGGGCCTGTCCCACTTTCACGACCTAATTCACAACCTTTTTTACTCGTGGACATTTTTCATCATGCTAGAAAAATGTCCCGACCTACTTAATGCCACGAGTACCTACGACTAGCATCACGACCTCATACGACCTACCTACGACCTATGACCTCGTGATGACCATGCTGCGAGTATGAGTCAAGGGCAAACTCAGCAGAGGTCGTGAATTAGGTCGTGAAAGTGGGACAGGCCCTTAACTTCTAAACTCTTGAATTCTATACCCTTTGCAATACACAATGTGTTCTGTTTCCTATTTCTTTTCCAACTGCCTTTTTGCAAATTGTATCTGGACATCCAAATCCCTGTGTACCTCAGCAGTCATTTACCATCTTTTTTTTTCATTTTCCTGTATTACCCCGGAAGTGGCGGCGCTGCGGCTGCCAAGCGGCTGCGGCTCACCTGCAATCCGTCTGTCTTTTCTTTATTTTCTGTTTTCTTTTGTCCTGTTGTTTAGTTTATTTTAGTTGTGTATGTGTGGGGGTGGGAGAAACTCTTTTTAGTCTCTTCCTTCGAGGGGGATGCAACCTTTTCTTGTCGTATCCCCCGTCTCCATCTCTGCTAAGGCCTAATCGTGGAGCTGGCGGCCTCCAACTGGGACCGACCTCGAGGCTCCGAGATAAATCGGAGTCAGGACTTTCCAACTTCGGGGCCGACTTTGGGGCTGTGGTGGCGTTGCGGCCGTGGCGACCCGACTTTTCTCACTAGGCCGCGGGCCCAGTGGATGACAATGTTGGGAGCTCACAGGTCCCAGGTTGGTGACCGGTTCTCCGGAGCTCCCGCAATGACAGCTTCGTCCGCTGGACTGGAGGGGGGCAGCTTCGGCCGCCCCGGGCCGCGGAGTTTGAACCGGCCCGTTTGCGGAGCTCGGATGCGGCCGCTGGACTTACCATCACACGGCAGGGTCCCTACATCAAAAGCTGGATCGCTTCAACGCAGTGGGAGTCGAGGAAGGAAGAGACAAGGACTTTAAGATTTTTGCCTTCCATCACAGTGAGGAGGTGCCTGGTAGACTCACTGTGGTGGATGTTAAACTGTGTTAAGTGTGTGTTTTGTTATTTAATCTATTTTATGACTGCAAGGTATACAATTTTGTTCAGACTGAAATGTCTGAATGACAATAAAGGATACTTTATTTTACTTTAAAAATAGACAATTTCATAATTTTCCACCTTTTGCGAGATGTTTGCTCACTAGATATGTCCCTTTGTCATCTCCCTGTGCTCTTAACAGAACTTATTCTTCTCTATGTCTTTGAGCCATCAACAAATTTAGCAACTATATCTTTGGTATTTTTGTCAATTCATTTATATATATATGATACATGCAACTCCCTGCTTATCCGCAGAGACCGTTCCCTCCGCAACTCCCTGGTTAACTCATCCCTTCCCACCCAAACCATCCCCTCCCCAGGTACTTTCCCCTGCAACCGCAGGAGACGCAACACGTGTGTCCCTATATCTCCTTCCTCGCCTCCGTCCAAGGACCTGACAGTCCTTTCAGGAGAGGCAGAGGTTCACTGGCACCTCCTCCAACATCTACAGGTGTGGGCTTCTATATATATTGGCGAGACCAAGCGCAGGCTCGGCAATAGTTTCGCTGAACACCTCCGCTCAGTCCGCCTAGGCCTACATGATCTCCCAGTTTCCAAACGCATTAACTCCCCCTCCCCTTTTCATACTAACCTTTCTGTCGTGGGCCTCCTCCACTGTCAGAGTGAGGCCAAACGCAAACTAATTGTTCTCAGCAGCCCTCCCTTCTGACCCCTAATCTCACCCTTTCTCCTGTCCACTTGTGACAACATTCCAGCCCAATTAAAATCGCTACCTGCATGTAACAATAGCAGTAAGGATCATCCATCTGATATTCTCTCAAAAACATTTAACATGTAGCTTTCATGGTAACCTTATTTGGCTGGTATATGTGAACTGTAAGAAAATATGATGGCTTACCTTATTAATTTTGTTGGTTTTTGGCAGTGTTTGGCTGGAGTGCAGATCGGAGTACCTGGGTGGCTTCTTAAGAGGATTGTTAATGTCACATGGCACAGATTCTGTTCGCACAAGTCTTGCTGAAAATCAGAGATGGCTACAAGTGAGGAAAAAGCTTTGCATATTACTATTATTATGCATGACTGTGGAAGAAAATATTAATATCCTTTCTTACTTAATTTTGATTGGAATTGAACAATGTAACAAAAGGGTGTTTGGATGTGACAATTGGCATCTCTTTTTGACCAGGTGTAGAAGAGGTTTGTGGGAATCGGCAAAATAAGAATAGACGTATTACCTCTTGTCTAGGAATGTGTTGAAGGGTGGATGGTAAATGTAAACATGAAATACTGTAGTAGACGAGATAAGGAAGCTTGTTTCTCGCAGCAGTGTGTTACAGTAGACCACACGCGCCCCCTACCGCTAGTAGTGTAGATACATTGCAGTAAATGGGGGGCTTATGATAGGCTTGGAGAGGGGATGGTGGTGTAGTCCACCTAAAAGGTGAGATAGAATAATAGTAAGATTAAACGAGAACTTACCAGTTTGAAGTTTGATCTTTATTTTATGAGGAGTTACGATGAGGGATTACGTGAAGACCTCGCCAGCACGCATGCGCGACATACTTCAAAGCAGCGGTGTGGAATCACAGAAACACAATAATTGAAATAAACATAGTAAAGATAAGGAGAACCAAGATACCAGTAGACCTTTATAATTGAAGATGGGAGCGTAGGGCACGTAATCCCTCATCGTAACTCCTCATAAAATAAAGATCAAACTTCAAACTGGTAAGTTCTCGTTTAATCTTACTATTTTACTTCGGAGTCACGTGAGTGACTAGTGAAGATTTTAAAGCTCTGTGATTTCAAACCGTGTAACAGTCCATGCTTCACTCACTGCCGAAGTCATCCAAGGGAGGAAGTATGTTATCGTAATCAAACATGAATCTGTTTATAAAACAATAATGATATTTATTTGAAACAATAACAAAGAAAATAATGCTCCCCCGGGCTTAAATTATATATTTGCAGAGTCTAAAATTCTCTGCAAATGAAACAGGTTTTACTATTGGCTTGTTGCAGAATGTTTGGAAAGTTCTTTCCATGGACCACCCCGCTGTTGCCAGGATGTGGTCCAATGGCATGTCCATTCTGTTAGCCGCCGATGTAGATGCTGCCCTGGTGGAGTGAGATATCTGATGTGTAAATATCAGTATCCACTCCAGCAGCTCCCAATACCTGTTTGAGCCATCTAGAGATGGTTTGACACGACACCCGACCATGTGGCTTTTTGTAGCTGACCCATAGTGCCTTTTCTCTCCCTCGGGGATCTTTGGTTGTGTTGATATATTGTAATAGGTGTGTCATGACACATAAACGGGGGTCAGGTGGGTACGCCCGGAATTCCATAATGAGTCCTGAAGTTCCTGGTCTGTTCGGTTTTACCAGCTTCTGAATAGTGAACGTTATTTGGTCTGATGTTATGACCATATTGTCCAGTCTGAGTAGGTAAAGGGACTGGACCCTTTGTGCTGAGACTAACGCCATCAGCATAGCCATTTTCGGGGTTAGCTGTTCCAGAGTGAGGGATCTGGCTGGTGGCCATCCCCTTAGGTATGTCAGGACAACACTGACATCCTAGATCTTGGTGTACCTAGGTCTAGGGGAGTTTGTATTGTAGATCCCTCATTAATTTGGCCACCAGCGGATGAGACCCTATGGCCTGTTGTCCTGGTGCCTGCCCCAGATAGGCTGACAGTGCACTTCTAGCACAATTGATGGTGCTATAGCTCAGACCTTCATCGTGGTGAAGGTTGGACAGGAACTCCAGCACATTAGTTATGGTTGTTGATTTGTATGTTGTCCCTGTTCTTGAGCAGTATGTTTCCCATTTTCTGATACTGGAGAGATATTGTTTCTTGGTGGAAAGACGGTGAGATGCTGTCATCATGTCCATGGTCCTATTTGACAATCCCAGGTCCAGTAAAGGTCTTTTTAGAATCTGCAACCCAACAGGTTTATTCTGTCATGGCATGGGTGACTTTCACCTGAGACAGGGTGGATCAGTAGATCTGGTCCGCTGGGAATTGTCATGAGTGGTTCAATGACCCTGTCAAGGACCACTGGGAACCATGGCTGTGTAGGCCAGTCGGGCACTACCAAAATACCTGAAGCAGAGTCCATCTGTATTTTGCGTAGTACCCGACTAATGAGGCAGAAGGGGGGAAAGGCATAGAAAAAATAGTTTCCCCAGTTCAGCGAGAATGCATCCATCGTCGCTGCCTCAGGGTCTGGTTCCCAAGCGACATATGTTGATACCTGGTGATTCAGTCGGGATGCAAAGAGATCGATATCTGGTGTTCCATATTGCTTTGTAATTTCAGCACATGCTTTGGGGTTTAACATCCATTCGGTGTTATCATTGAATTTGCGTGACCTGGTGTCTGCCACTGTATTTAGCTTACCTGGTAGGTAAGTTGCTGATAGCCAAATATGTTTGTCGACACACCATTGCCAGATTGTGTTGACCAAATTATCACATGATATCGATTTTATCCCGCACATATGGTTAATATAGGCCACCACTGTGGTATTGACAATCTGTAAGCGGACATGCAAATGGTGCATAGTTGAACAAAAAGATTTTAACCCATAGAATGCACCCAACATTTCCAAATAGTTTATACCCAGTGTCTGTAGTAGTGATGATCCTAGATTATTCCATCTACCACCTGTACTGGATATAGTATTAGTTGCTCCCCAGCCTTGAGCACTAGCATCTGTTTGTATTGTTAATGTTGGATTATTGATGATGATGGGACTGGAACTATGCCAAACGTCTTTCCACCATTGTAACTCTGATATTGCTTCGATTGGTAATTTCATGGTTCGGTCAAAGTGACCTGCATGTTGTTTTAACGTTTGCACCTTTGCTCTTTGTAAGTTTTGATAATGCAAAGGTCCAAACTGGGTAGCTGGAAATGCTGCTACTAATTTCCCAATTACTCTTGCCACTTATCGAATGGTTGGTTGATTGTTAACCATTAATTTGTTACAGGCTTGTGCCAATTCTGCTGCTTTTACTTTTGGCAACGTTACAGACATGTGGACTGAGTTAATTATGAATCCCAGATAGTCCATAGTTGTGGATGGCGTCAACTTAGCTTCATCTGGATGTATGACAAACCCCAAGGTTTCAAATAAATGTTTAGTAGCTAATACTGCTGTATTAGTTAATTCCATGGTTTTGCCTTTTATCAAAATATCATCAAGATATGCCATGACAATATGTTTTTGTTTTCTTAGTATTGCCAGGGCCGGTTTTAATTTCTTGGTAAACAGTCTTGGGGCTGATGTTAGGCCATTAGGCAACGATTTGTACTGCCATTGTTGCCCCATCAAGTTAAATTTTAGGTATCTACGATGACCCTTATGAATGGGTATTGAATAGTATGCATCTTTTAAGCCGATGCTTGCCATAAAGTATCCTTTGGAAATCAATTGTTTGGCAGTTACAAATGTTTCCATTTTAAAGTGTATATACCTAACAAAAGTATTCAACGTGGTTAAGTCAATGATGATGTGACATCCACCATCTTTTTTGGTTTTAGTAAATATATTTGATACGAATTCCAAAGGTTCATGATTAGATTTCTCTATGATTCCCTTTGTATGTAACCTCACCAGTTCTGCTTATCCCTCACGTTTTTCTTTTAGTGAGAGGGTAAATCCCCTTTGGGGTGCATGCTGAACTGGTGGCATATTTTCTTGAATAAATTCAATTTTATATCCTTGAATATTTTTTAGTATATAACTGTCAAGTGTGATAGTCCTCCATGCTTCCAAAAACAAGTGTAGCCTCCCCCCTGTTAGCAAAGGGGCCCCACCTTTTATGTACTGGTAGGAACCAGACCCACCTGCCTCCATTGTTATTGGTAGAATGTTCACTTCTTGGGCTTCTGGTTCCTTGTCTGTCGGGGTGGTGCTGTGTGGGGGTGGCACATTTTCCATGGGGCCCGCTCTGGGCCCTGTCCTAAAAAAGCGGGCCCCGAGCTTTCACCAGTACCATGAAGTTGACACCTACTGGTGGGTGCGTAGGGGTACTGCCGTCTAGGTTGCGTGGTTTTGCTTGTTCCGGGGCCTGCCCTCATGAGACCAAATGCCTTGGACTCTTCATCCAGATCTTTGACATGCTTTGGTAAGTCTTTGCCAAATAGCAGGATCTGTGGCTGTGAGGTTGGCATTTTACACAGTCCTGCGAATTTTGGGTTGAGGGCAGGTCTTATGGCCTCCTTCCGGAGGTTTTTGATCTCATATTGTGTGTTGCACAGTAGAGCCAGGGTGTCCTGTTGATTGGTTGTCATGTCAACCCCGTCCACGGAACAAGCATATGATGTTTGCCTACCTCTCTTTGCCTAGAATCTGCCTACCTCTCCTCCATATTCACCGATCCCTGCCTAAACCACCGAACCCTCTTCTCCACAGTGGGCAACCTCCTCAAGCCTCGAGCCAACACTTTCCCTACCTCTACTCCGGTTCTCTGCAACTCATTCCTCCACTTTTTCGCTGATAAAATCAGCACCATCTATCAATCTTTATCCCCTGTACCCGACTCCCCAGCATCTACTCCACCACCTAACAAGGACCCTCCTTTCAACATCTCCACTGACCTCCTTACCCCTCCTCCACACTGCTTGCTCTCCCAGTTTGACCTGGTCACCCCTATTGAAATCTCCAAACTCATCAGCTCTTCCAAACCCACTACCTGCTCCCTCGACCCTCTCCCCACTCCCCTGCTGAAGTCCTGCCTCCCCGTTCTCTGCCCCTACCTCACTAATCTCTTCAACTCCTCATTGTCCCAAGGAATTGTCCCCTCCGCTTTCAAAACTGCTGCTGTTACACCAATCTTAAAGAAACCTGGTCTTGATCCCTCCTCTCTCATTAACTACCGCCCATTCTCAAACCTCCCCTTTCTTTCAAAAACCCTGGAGCGTATCGTTGCATCGCAACTTCATTCCCACCTCCTTGCGTATAACCTACTTGAACCCCTCCAATCTGGCTTTCGCCCCCTCCATAGCACAGAAACTGCTCTCCTCAAAGTCCTCAACAACCTCCTCACCTCTGCTGACACTGGTTCCCTCAACATCCTCATCCTCCTCGACCTGAGCGCAGCCTTCGATACAGTGAACCATAACATCCTGCTCACCAGACTCAAAGACCTCGGCATTGAAGGCTCTGCACTCAGCTGGCTCCGTTCCTACCTTTCCAACAGATCCCACTTCAACTCTCTCCACAACCACACCTCTGCTGCAGCCACAGTCACTCAAGGCGTTCCCCAAGGCTCCGTACTCGGCCCCCTCCTCTTCATCATCTACATCCTCCCCCTTGGTCAGATACTCCGCCACTTCAACCTGGACTTCCACTGTTACGCTGATGACACCCAGATCTACCTCGGCACCAAATCCCCCCACAACCCCCCCCTCTCCCATATCAACTCCTGTTTGTCAGCTATAAAAACCTGGATGCAACATAATTTCCTCAAACTCAACAGCGATAAGACAGAATTCCTCCTCATAGGCTCCAAAGCCACACTCAGCAAAATCAATAACCCCACTCTCACCATCGACGGCACCACTATCTCCCCATCTCCCCAGGCCCGCAACCTTGGCATGATCTTTGATTCCACCCTCTCCCTTGAGCCTCACATCCGCCATGTCATTAAAACCTCCTTCTTTCATCTCCGCAACATCGCCAAACTCAGACCCTCTCTCACACCTACCGCTGTTGAAAGACTCATCCATGCCTTCATCTCCTCCCGACTGGACTACTGCAACTCACTTCTCCTTGGCATCAGCTCCACCTACATCAACCGACTCCAACTGGTCCAGAACGCAGCCGCCCGACTCATCACCCACACCAAATCCTGGCATCACATCACTCCAGCTCAAACAACTTCACTGGCTTCCCATCTCCCACCGGATCAACTACAAAATCCTGATCCTCACCTACAAAGCCCTCCACCATCTGGCCCCCCCATATCTCACTGACCTCCTCTCCCCCTACCAACCCTCACGGTCCCTCAGATCCACATCAGCCGGTCTCCTCTCCATCCACAAGTCCAACCTCCGCAGTTTTGGGGACAGAGCCTTCTCCAGGGCAGCTCCCAGGCTCTGGAACTCCTTCCCCCAACTGATCCGCAATTCCGTGTCCCTCACCATCTTCCAGTCCCGCCTCAAGACCCATCTCTTCACCTCTGCCTATCCTTAGCCCCACGTCCCCCTCCCTTTTCATCTGTGCATTAATGGCCTCATATTGTGTTTTGTATTGAATTCTGTCTTTACTTTGTGTACTAGGCATGTCTCTACTATTTATTTCATTCCCCTTACATGTTTTTCCTCTACCTGCTAAATATTTGTAAGGTGTCCTTGAGACTCTTGAAAGGCGCCCATAAATAAAATTTATTATTATTATTATTATGTTATAGCCGACGTCAGGAGCTTCAGTATTTTATGCAATTTGAGTTCTTGGGTTTGGATACCCTGCCCAATGTACCCCCAGATTTGACTGTTAACGGCTGGTACATTGAGCGAAATGCAATTTTCGGGAGGCGTGTAAAGTTCCAATGCCTCATTGACTACCTGTTCTTGGAGTGGTTTAAAGGACAGGTAGTCAATACTGGCCGCATGTTTGGGCTGTAACGGCCGTCCCGCTTGCGGTGTTGCCGCGTAGCAGTTCACCATTCCCAGCAGCTCTTCCTGATCCTGTACCCCCCGCACACTGCCGTGTTCTTCAGCCAGTGACCCCTGTTCTTGACC
The DNA here is from genome assembly GCF_010909765.2 of Amblyraja radiata. Lineage (NCBI taxonomy): Eukaryota > Metazoa > Chordata > Chondrichthyes > Rajiformes > Rajidae > Amblyraja > Amblyraja radiata. The sequence continues at coordinate 5,137,468 of NC_045980.1, forward strand.
AGCCCAGTCCTAGTCGCCAACGCTCCCCTCTGCTGAGGGTGATGCGATGGCCAGTGCTTGATAATGCACTGGAGCGGGAGTGCTTGTGCTTGTGCTCCCTTGGCGAGCTTGCCCCATCTCCCGGAGCAATTTTCGCTGGAGCATTTGCTCCATGAGCCTTTCCATGCGGCCCAAACGGTCACCTCTGCCGCTCTCGGGCGGTGAGTCTCCCGCACCGGACTCATCCGAGTAAATCGGTCGGTCCGACTTCCGTTTAGCCTTGCCTCCAGCCCGCTGCGGTTGTTCGAGCTGTGGTGCTAGCGGCGCTGGGCTTGGCTGTACGGGAATATTGTCGGTGACTGAGGACCGCAGCGTGTGCGGTCCAGGTACCACCGGTCGCCCCCCACTGCTGGGATCCTCCTGGTCCATCGCAGTCGGACGGGGTACGACCTTCTTTGGTTGTCTTCCCTTGTTCATATTTCTGTAAGGTAAAGTAGAACAAGGGTTCCAAAATACGACCTCAGAGTAAGTTTACTTACCTGGAGGTCCCGTTTTTAAACTTGTTGTGGGAGAGCTCGTGCTCCCATCCGTCGCTGTTGCACTGCGTGAGACGTTATGTCGCGCATGCGTGCTGGCGGGGTCTTCACGTAGTCACTCACGTGACTCCGAAGTAAAATATCAAGATGCCCTTGTATTGTGTTTGACTTGTTGAATAAGATTGACATAAACAAAAAGTATGTTTTGACTAATGAAATAATTGGAGATAGTATATTTTCAATTAGTTGTAACTATCAAAAAACAAAAGTTGTTTACTGCACAGTATAACTGTCGGCTAATTCAACTGTGAAGTCAGAGAACTGGTGAGCAGTTAACTGCCGCCATCTCTCCATGATATCATCCAATAAAATCTCTTGAAGCAAACCTGCAAAGTCTCCACTTTTCATTTCCCTTTAATTTCCCTCTAAATTAATTTCTTCCACAATGACCATGATTTATTTCATAATTAATCACAGTGATTAGTAATGACAGTTCTCCATATTAAAGTCAGCATCCTTCTCAAAATTAATCCTACATGTTTAAAGGAACATCTTGTTTCTTCATTGCAACATTTTCTACAAAGCTGAAAGTACATTGCTTGCATCCTGTTGGAGAGATTAAGTAGATTAATAACTCAGTTCCATTCTGGTTTTTGAAGTGTTTATTGCTCAAGGGAGACCAGTGCATGGCTTAGCTTTTATAAATATTAGAATCTTTTCCTTTGAAAGAAACATAGAAGTTTTTTGTTTCTAAAACAATAAAATAAACAGCAGGTCACCGTTTTGGAGATGTAATCATATGATGGAAGAGTCTTATTATTTAAAGCCAAAATAACAGCTCGATTATTGGAAGAGAGTGGGTCAACAAAATTGTTTTTTGCATGGAACTTTTTTCAAGTAACAGAGTAATTATGATTTCAGCACAGATTAATAAAAGTCTGGACACTGTGAGCATGAGGATTTGAAAACGATTTGCATGGCAGGAGTGGGATTGATCTTGCACAGAGAAGCCCCGGATTGGCTTCTTGTAGTGTAGCCTTACTGTAATTTTGAGGCTAAAATTAAACTACTGATCAAGTTTTGATCAAGGAAAAATATTTGATCAGGGTTACTACAGATTTCCTTCAATTAATACTTCCAAATAACATATTATATCTCATCAGGATGAACCTCAAATACATTGATTGAGAAGATTAATTCTCCAACAAAATAACATGAAATAGGAAAAGGTTTTGAAGTGGGAATGATATATCTGCAATTTCTCAGAAAGATTGAGAGTCTTTTAAAGTACAGATGTCAATGATTTGCTCCTTCATGGATCTGTACTGCAAATACCAAGAGTGTCTAAAGTATGTTGATAAACTGCCTGTCTAAAGTATTTTAACCGAAGCATCAATGCTTCTATGAAATGCACCCCTTCAAAATCACAACATTTATCAAAAAAGCTAAAATATTAATATAAAGATAGAAACATAGAAAATAGGTGCAGGAGTAGGCCATTCGGCCCTTCGAACCAGCACCGCCATTCAATATGATCATGGCTGATCATCCAAAATCAGTACCCCGTTCCTGCTTTTTCGTCGTATCCCTTGATTCCGTTAGCCCTAAGATCTAAATCTAACTCTCTTGAAAACATCCAGAGAATTGGCCGCCACTGCCTTCTGTGGCAGAGAATTCCACATATTCACAACTCTCTGTGTGAAAACATTTTTCCTCATCTCAGTCTTAAATGGCCTACCCCTTATTCTTAAACTATGACCCCCTGGTTCTGGACTCCCCCAACATTGGGAACATTTTTCTTGCATCTAGCTGTCCAATCCCTTAAGAATTTTACATGTCTTTAAGATACCCTCTCATCCTTCTAAATTCCAGTGAATACAAGCCCAGCCAACCCATTCTTTCATCAAATGTTAGTCCCGTCATACTAACCTGGTGAACCTACGCTGCACTCCCTTATAAGTAGTTGCGTAATAGATGTCACTTTGAAATATCAAATTTTACCCATGTTTGTGTGTGTCATGGCCCTAAGTATGGATAGAACAATAACATGTTAGAAATGGCAACTAACGGCCGTGGGAATTCACCTCGCTAACCTGGCAGCCGTCTACAGTGCTTCCCATCCTGAAAGCAAGCTTGCTCTGAATGCAATGTATTCTGCTGCCAATAGCCTTGAGACAAATACTTGAAAGCCCTGGTCATTGTTACCAGAGACTTCAATCAAGCCAACCTCAAGCACAGACTACCAATATACTATCAGCATGTCTCATGTCCTACCAGGGGCCACAGCTACACATGCATAAAAAAATGCCAACTGCTCCATTCCCCGACCATGTCTTGAGAAATCTGATCATCTAGCTGTGCTTTTATTTCCTGCTTAATAATTATTACTTTTACTGGTCTGAAACCCATTGTAAGATATACTTAGTTACACAAAGTGTCCGAAATCAGCAGGTATTTGAATTGTATTTACATATTTTATAGCCATGTCTAACATGTAACTGCACCAACTGGGAAAAGCAAAGGGAAAATTGACTATTTTTCAGTGGCCTTCTATGAACAAGGAGTTATAAATCTTACCACAATGAAATTGGATTAATTTTACAATACAAATTATATTAATGTAGATTTAATTTATGTTTTACGGAATCACTTACACAGTATTAAACACAGTGCTAAATTTATCAAATATGCCATGGCTTGTGAAGTGAAAAACTACATTAGATTTAAGAAAAATGCATTTAAATATTCACAAAATTAGGAGAAAGAGCAATCAGTTAATTCAATAAATGTACTAATTCACTAACTTCAGAAGGTACAAATATGTGGAACACTTAAAGAACAAATAAAAATGCAAAATTCAAATATTGAAACTTTACCTCCACGATGAATAATTAGTAAATGACAAGGTGGAGCTTCTTTGGTGCATTTGTTATGGCACTTCAACCTAGTGAAGGAAGACAAAACTGAAATATTATTTCAGAAATATACAGCAATATTACTTCAAGTCTCTGATATTTTTAAATAGGATTCTCTGCCTCTTTTTTTTTACTGAGGACAAGAGCACAGCTGGTAAAGGTACTAGATACAAGGGACTGTTGATGCTACTTTACCAAAAATGTCACAAAGTGCTGGAATAACTCAGTGGGTCAGGCAGCATCTCTGGAGAACAGGGACAAGCGACACTTTGGGTTGGGACCCTTCTTCAGACTGATAGTTGTCGGGGGGAGAAAAGCTGGAAGAGAGGCAGGGTAGGTCAAAGTCTGGCAAGCGATAGGTCGATATAGGTGAGGTCACTGGCAAGTGATAGATCAATAGATCACTCCAACAACCCAGATTCAATGCTGATCTCCAGTGCTATATGTGCGGGATTCGCACATTCTGCCTGTGAACAAGCGTTTCCTTCTATCAAAGGTATCAAAGGTATTTTATTAGTCACATTCACATACACCTAGGTGTAGTGAAATGAAATGCTTTTTGCCATTTTGCAGCACACAAAAAAAGAATACAGACATAACACCAATGAGAGTCTTAAACACATAGAACATCCCCCCACAATGGCTCCCACCATGAGGGAAGGCACAAAGTCCAGTCCCCAACCCCAGTTCACCCATAGTCGGGCCCATTGAGGCCTCCACAGTTGCCTCTACGGAGGCCCGATGTTCCTGGCCGTTCTCGCCAGGTGATGTTGCTCCGGCGTCGGGAGAGTCCTCCCAGCGGCCTGGGAACCCTGGAACGGCCGCTTCCGCACTGGAGGCCGCGGCTTCCGAAGTCAACAAGGCCGCGCCGGTTGGAGCTCCACAACTGGCGATCTCATCTAGAGATCCCAGGCTCCCGGTGTAAAGTTCAGCGCCGCCGTCTGCAGCTGGTCGCTCCACAGTCCCGCAGCTCCGCGATGTTGTTCCCGGCGGTCTCAGCTCACCGGAGCTCCAGCGCGGCGACCCGGGCAAGGCATCGCCCGCTCCACGATAGCGCTCCAGCGCTGTGCCGCCGCCGAAGCCGAGGTTCTGGGCGGTCCACGACAGGAAACGCCGCTCCAGGCCCGCTGGTAGGCCGTGAGGACGGGTCGAAGCTGCAGCCCGGAGAAAAGCTGCCTCTCCGACCAGGTAGGGACCCTGAAAGGTAGTTTCCCCCTCCCCCCCCACCCCCCACATAAAAAAAGTCTAGGCCTCCAAACAAAACACTTAACTAACTAAAATAAAAAATAAAAGATGAAGAGACAGACAGCTGCTGGCTGGGCAGCCGTGCACAGGACAGCGCCCCCTAGTGCTCCACATTCCTTCCATATCCTAAAAACATACAGATTGGTTAGGTTAAGTGGCCATTAATTCTTCCTGGTGTATAGGTGAATGGTAGAGTCTGGGAAAGTTAGTGACCAACAATCCTCTTCATATTGAGCCAAGCAGGCTACTGAAGTAAGGTATTTATCCTCTCCAGATATGTGGCCTATTTTTGGCGAGCTTGAGGATAGCTATGTCAGTTTGTCACTTAGGCCAGAGAATCAGCTTTAGCCTCCAAAAATCCATGGAAAATGGCAGATCCCCGTGGTGGTCAGGTTCCATCCCATTTACTGCCATCCTTAGTTTAGAGATACAGCATGGAAACAGGCCCTTGGGCACATCGTGTCCGCGCCCACCAGCAATCATCCATACATTAGTTCTATCCCACACACTAGGGACAATTTACAGAACCCAATTAACCTACAAACCTGCACGTCTGTAGAATGTGGGAGGAAATCGGCGCACCTAGAGAAAACCCACGTGGTCACAGAGAGAACATACAAACTCTTTTCAGACAGCACTTGTAGTCAGGATTAAAAGTGGTCTCGAGTGCTGTAAGGTAGCAATTCTACCACTGCACAGCCTGATCAGTGGATTATTCAGATTCACATAGAAACATAGAAAATAGGTGCAGGAGTAGGCCATTCGGCCCTTCGAGCCTGCACCGCCATTCAATATGATCATGGCTGATCATCCAACTCAGTATCCTGTACCTGCCTTCTCTCCATACCCCCTGATCCCTTTAGCCACAATGGCCACATCTAACTCCCTTTTAAATATAGCCAATGAACTGGCCTCAACTACCTTCTGTGGCAGAGAATTCCAGATATTCACCACTCTCTGTGTGAAAAATGTTTTTCTCATCTCGGTCCTAAAAGATTTCCCTTTTATCCTTAAACTGTGACCCCTTGTTCTGGACTTCCCCAGCATCGGGAACAATCTTCCTGCATCTAGCCTGTCCAACCCTTTAAGAATTTTGTAAGTTTCTATAAGATCCCCCCTCAATCTTCTAAATTCTAGCGAGTACAAGCCGAGTCTATCCAGTCTTTCCTCATATGAAAGTCCTGACATCCCAGGAATCAGTCTGGTGAACCTTCTCCGTACTCCCTCTATTGCAAGAGTGTCTTTTCTCAGATTAGGACAAAACTGTACGCAATACTCCAGGTGTGGTCTCACCAAGAGACCATTTCATTCATCTCCTCTCATCCCCTGCCCCGTCCATGGACTGAACCATCTTCATCCTTTTTTTTTGCTGTAAATAATGAGTTAACAGTCCATTATGATTAAGGACATGTTATTAAGTTGGAAGATCAATAATTATTACACAGAAGTGTTTTAGTGGTAATAGTTCATGTTATCATTGCTTGAAAAGATGATGATGACTGTCTGAACATTAACAGTTTTGAATGGCATCCGGGAAGAGTCTAGACTTATTTGAGTCAAGTTTATTGTTTTTCCAGAAAAATTCAAAGTGATGACCTTCAACAAATACTTATTAGCCTCTTCCACATCTTCATCTTAGTAATTGTTCTTTATTATGACTTTATTATGTAGGAAGGAACTGCAGATGCTGGTTTAAACTGAAGATAGAAACATAGAAAAACATAGAAAAATAGGTGCAGCAGTAGGCCATTTGGCCATTAGGTCCTTCGAGCCAGCACCGCCATTCAATATGATCATGGCTGATCATCTAAAATCAGTACCCTGTTCCTGCTTTTTCCCGATATCCCTTGATTCCTTTAGCCCCAAGAACTAAATTTAAAGCCCCTGTCCCACTTTCACGACCTAATTGGCGACCTCTGTCGAGTTTGCCCTTGACTCATACTCGCAGCATGGTCGCCACGAGGTCGTAGGATGTCTTCGTAACTCTTCCTCATGCTCATGAGTGGTCTCCGCGTACTCGTGGCCTCAAGTAGGTCGTGGCGTTTTTTCCAGCCTGATAAAAAATGTCCACGAGTAAAAAAAAGGTTGGCATGGAAAAAAATTGACACTTTTTACTCGTAGGTCGGTCGTAGTAGGTCGTGATGGTAGTCGTAGGTCGTCGTAGGTCGGTAACTGGCCCGAGAAAAAAAAAAGAAAACATGACATCCTTTTATCATGTGATAATTTTCCACTCGTAGCTAGTCGTAGTTGGTCTTAGGTGTGGAAGACTGAGGTTGAGGGGGGTCGTAGGAGGTCGTAGATATAGTCGTAGGAGGTCGTAGGAGGTCTTTTACTTTGGCGAGTCAACACGACCTTGACATTTTTTTCAACTCGTCTAGGGTCTTCTAAACTCGTGGATTAGGTCGTCCAAGTGGGACAGGCATTTTACCCTCTCTTGAAAACATTTAGTGAATTGGCCTCCACTGCCTTCTGATAGTCAGGAGAAGGGTCTCAACCGAAAATCTCACCTATTCCTTTTCTACAGAGATGCTGTCTGACCTGTTGAGTTACTCCAGCTTTTTGTGCCTATCTTCACATTAGTTTTTATTATATATACACCAGAGTGTAATGAAATTATTTGTTCACATGAAGATCATATCATAAACAGCGTACATGGTAGTGACACATACAAGAAGAAATATGATGATGAATGTATGGTGCAAAGATTGAAGGGCAACATGAAGTAGCTCAAAATATTACTCAAAGTGCAGTTACGGAATAACCACAAGGTAGAGTTGAGAGTGAGGAAATGTAGCAGTACCTGCGAGAAAGGTGAATGGTTCAGAAACCTGAGAGCAGTGGGAAAGATGCTGTTCTCAAGTCTGGTTAGGTTCCTCTGCCTTTAACACAACTGCAGAAATCTCTTTCATTGAGTATGAAATCAAAGAAAAATATTGTTGCAAAAAAAGAGTAACTTGCTGAATGTAGTGTTGGCGTAAATATTTTATAAATGAGAACATTTTTTTGTTGCCCTCTACGCAATGCCTGCCAGAAAGAGAGATGTCTGGGAACCTCTGGTGGTCACAAACAATTGACGGAGCCATGAGTTGGCATTGTGTCATTTAATACAGCTCACATGAAGAACTGTGCAAAATATGAATTACCACAGAGAAGTATTCTTCCAAGTGCCTTTTAGCAAAACTATAAAATCATGAATACGAAACATGCTATGATTTCACCACAAATTATTTCATTTGTTTTCTCATCTGAGCTATGTTAATTGCTAGATTTAGAACCTAATTTTACTTGTTGTTTATTTGTCTGTTCCTGGACTAGGTGGATGTCCATTGTGTACACCTGAACATTTTGCTGTAGATTCTGCCACCAGTCAATGCAAGATTGGATTAATATCATGTAGATAGGGTGGTAAAGAAAGCTTTTGGTGTGCTGGCCTTTATAAATCAGAGCATTGAGTACAGAAGTTGGGATGTAATGTTAAAATTGTACAAGGCCAATTCTGGAATATGGTGTATAATTTTGGTCGCCAAATTATAGGAAAGATGTCAACAAAATAGAGAGAGTACAGAGGAGATTTATTAGAATGTTGCCTGGGTTTCAGCACCTAAGTTACAGAATAAAGTTAGGTCTTTATTCTTTGCAGTGCAGAATGTTAAGGGGGGACTTGATAGAGGTCTTTAAAATTATGAGAGGGATAGACAGAGATAGACATGGATAAGCTTTTTCCATTGAGAGTAGGGAAGATTCAAACAAGAGGACATGATTTGAGAATTAAGGGACAAAAGTTTAGGGGTAACATGAGGGGGAACGTCTTTACTCAGAGAGTGGTAGCTGTGTGGAATGAGCTTCCAGTGGAAGAGGTGGAGGCAAGTTCGATTTTATCATTTAAAAATAAATTGGATAGGTATATGGACGGGAAAGGAATGGAGGGTTATGGTCTGAGTACAGGTAGATGGGACTAGGTGAGAGTAAGTGTTCGGCACGGACTAGAAGGGCCGAGATGGCCTGTTTCCGTGCTGTAATTGTTATATGGTTATATGATGCACTAATTTTATCTAAATAGTACAAGCCTATAATCAGCAGCTGAATATTTCAAATCATCAAAACTATTAACTTCTGATTTTCCAAGAAGAGTTAGAGGTTGTTACAGATGGAACACAGTGGTAATAGTTCCCTGTGTCTTACCAATACACAAAGGAAAACAGATTATTTCATTAAATAATACACATATTTTTGCCTGAACCATTTCTAGTTCTTTGTCTATTTGTGCATTAATTCAGTCAGATACACAACTGCCACGTTGGGTGAATGCTGACATTAGAAAACTACCCGACCTCTCCAGTGCCTATGTTTCATACTATCTCTAGTAGGAAATAATATATTACATGAGCCACATAGGTATGCATAAATACATCTAAGGGCATTTTATAAAAAAACGGAACATGGACACAAAACAGTATCGCACAGGAACAGGGCCTTCAGCCCACAAGGTCTTTGCCCAACATGATGCCAAGACCAACTCTTATCTGCCTGCACATAATCCCACAATTCCCTGCATATCCATGCACCTATCTTAAAGTTCTTTAAATGGCACTATTAAATCTGCCTCCACTATTGCCTCCAGCAGAGCATTCCACACTCTCGCCACCCTATATGTAAAACATACTTGCCCCGCACATCTCTTTTCAACTTTGCCCCTCTCAACTTAAAGCTATGCCCTCCGGAATTGGTTATTTCCATCCTGACAAAAAGATTCTGGCCGTCAACTCTATCTATGCCTCTCACCATTTCATATACTTCTATTGGGATTCCCTGCAACCTCCTGCGTTCCAGAGAAAACAATCCATATCTGTCCAACCTCTCCTAGTAGCTAATACCTTCTGATCCAGGTATTATTCCGGTAAACCTCCTCTACAGCCTGTCCCAAGCATCCACAACCTGCCTTTAATGGGGGGTGACCAGAACTGCATGCAACACTCCAAATGCAGACTAATCAAAGTCCTACAAAGGTGCATCATTACTTCCTGACCCTTATACTCAACACACTGACCAATTACAGTTTTCCATTTGGAAAACTGTAATTGCACAAAATTGTACTCGACACTGCTTTCAGGCACAGCTTAATGAGCAGCACACTTGCTTCTGTGTAGAGTAGCTTGAGGATTTTGTAATAAAAAACATGTGCATAGCAGATCTAGGTTTACATTCCACTATGGGATGAGAAATTAAATCATGGCCCCATGTAACAACTCAAGTTGGTCTTGGGAGAATTTGGTGATATAGTTATCCCTCATTGACATAAGTAAAAGGCACATACTCTCTGGTTAATATTGCTGAAATTAAGGAACTTATTCTGAATTTATATGCAGATGCCGGTCTAAATCGAAGGTAGACACAAAATGCTGGAGTAACTCAGCGGGACAGGCAGCATCTCTGGAGAGAAGGAATGGGTGACGTTACGGATCGAGACCCTAACTTATTTGATTACATACTTGCAGTTTTTGCATTTCAAGCCAAAAAGCATCCCTTTCCCACATACTGTGCAGGTCTGAGACATCCAATACTTCGTGGAAAATCTGCAGGAAAGACAAAATAAAATCATTTATTTACTTGCATTATTATTTTCAATTAGACTGAAAACAACATCACTGTGAACAGGCAGGTTAAAGGGAAAGTGTAATATACAGTAAACTGTGAAGTTATTAGCTCAGTATTGAAAAATGAAACATTGCTTTCAATCTGGTGTAAGCTGGAGCTTGCGTTTGATGTTGCAATAAGTAAGCTGAAGTAGTTGAAGAAAGCACCATTCAGCACTTATAGAGTTATAGAATTGTATATTTGCTCCCATTAGTCCATATCTTTCTGTGCCTTGCTATTCAAGTGTCTAAATTCCTCATAATTATTGTATCTGATTCCATCACCTCCTCTGGTAGCAAGTTCCAAATATCAACCTCTTGGTGTAATAAGACTTTCCTGACCAATCGCCTTCAAAACTCCTCCCCCCCCACCTTAACCTATGCCTTTTTGCTTTTGATACCCCTACCATGGGTAAAATAAATCTATCTATCGTATCAACATCTCTCATAATATAATACACTTCCATCTAGGAATCCTTCAGCTTTCTTTGCTCCAGGGAAATTACGCCCAGCCTATCACTTTCTGCCCATAACTAAAGTTCTCCAATCCAGATAGTATCCTGATGAATCTCCACTGCACGCTCCCCAGTACAGTCACATTCTTCATAATAAATGATGGCCAGAATTGTAAACAATATTCCAAATGTGGTTCCAACAGTGTTTTGTAAAGTTGCCATATAATCTCCCAACTTTTATTTTCTATGCCCTGATCCATAAAAGCAAGTATGCCAAAGGCCTTCTTCACCATCCAACCTGCTTGTGTTGCCACTTTCAGGAGACTATGGACTTGAACCATCCACATTCGTTAGTACCCTACCATTTATTGTATTTACCCTACCCTATTAAACATCTCAAGAAATAGGGATAAGGCAGTAAGGATTCCTCATACTTGTCAGGATTAAATTCCATCTGCTAATGCTCTGCCCAACTTTCCATCTGATCTATAACCTGCTGTAGTTGTAACATTCCTTGCTACCCACACCATCAGTTTTGTGTCATATTCCAGAATCTATACTGGCACATTAAGTCAAAGGAATAAACTAAAGAAATTATTCAGATTGCCACTGACCTAGATTGTGGACACTTCCATCCAGAATTACCTACACATAACTCCTAAAAACTCACCTTTCAATATTGTGCTCAGGTACCGCATTTCAACTCATTAAAAGCAGATAGAATCCTTTTGCAAAATGACTCAATTCCTATGAAATTATTTGCAAGTGGATGAGAAAAAGTTCCCACTAAGTCCATGTCCATTCCACCTACAAACTATACATGTATTTCATTTTTGATGAATTAACAAGAGTTGTTCAAGATATGGTTTAATTGCATACTCAGTCTGAACTGGATCAAAACACAGGATCAGTTTCTGAACACGGGATTTTACAACTTCCAGCAACCCACCCTCTGAATAAAGGTAAGGACTTCAAGGGCATAGCGTACTACATATAAGATCTTTCAAAGTCAAGCATAGTAAAGACGACACAAAGTACTTTTAGGTTCTTCATAACCAACCCATTGGCCTGCAAGTCTCATTATCAATTTTGCTGAAATGTATTGGGGTTTCAGATTAGATAGAGTACAGCTAAGCCAAAGGTTATTTGCTTGATTCTAATTTCTAAAATGCATTACCTCCCTAGGCCATCAGGATCCTCTCAATGTCAAGGGCATGTTATCATCGACCCAATCTGCACTTTTCACCATTAGTGTAAGCGTGGTGGCTTCAACATCAATCAAATTTTCTGCGAATAAAACCATATGTTTTCTTGTGGGTCCGCAGGTGAAGGAATTCACAAAGCAAAGGATGTTATTATTCATTGCTAACGGGAATAGAGTAGGGATGTTTTATGGAGCAATGATGAGATCACATCCAGTAAGTTCTTCTTATTTAAGAAGGATGTGGATGCTTTGGAAGCAGTTCAGAGGTCTACGAGACTGATATCTGGAATGGGCACAAAGACCTGGAGTAACTCAGCGGGTCAGGCAGCATCTCCGGAGAACATAGATAGATAACGTTTTGGATTCTGGACCTTTCTTCCGACATTGGGCCAGAACATGGTTGCAGAGCTGGAGAGCTGTAGGAATCACAGAGGAGAAGCAGTGAGAGAGAGGGGAGCTCACAGAACTCCCCTTGGAGAGAGGAAGATAACTTCTTCAAAGTAGGTATACTGTGATGCTAAAGAGAGGTCCTGACCTGAAAAGTCACCTATCCATGTTCTCTAGAGATGTTGCATGGCCCGCTGAGTTACTGCAATACTTTGTGTTCTTTTTCTGTAAACCAGCATCTGCAGCTCCATGTTACTATATCTGGAATGGCCAGACTGTTTTAAGAGGAAAGATTGAACAGGATAGGTTTGTGTCTACTGGAGATTGGAAATAGTGAGGCAGGACTACATTAAACTATTTAAGAAGGAACTGCAGATGCTGGAAAATAGAAGGTACACAAAAATGCTGGAGAAACCCAGCGGGTGCAGCAGCATCTATGGAGTGAAGGAAATAGGCAACGTTTCGGGTCTGAAGAAAAATGAAGAAGGGTTTCGGCCCGAAACGTTGCCTATTTCCTTCGCTCCATAGATGCTGCTGCACCCGCTGAGTTTCTCCAGCATTTTTGTGTACCTACATTAAAATATGTTAGTTTCTGAAGAGTCTCGACCCAGATGGTTGTGAAAAGGACATTTCATCGTGAAGAATTATTTAAGAATGGCATAAGACTTTGGAATTCTCTTCGTCAAGTAGGTAGTGAAAGTAGACTTGTTAATTATTTTTAAGGCAGGGGATAGTGTGATTCTAGATAGGCAAGGGAGTGAAGGTGGAGCAGGCTTGTGGAGCTGACTAATCTATTTCTTGATGTGTACAGGTGTCAGGGGTTATGGGGAGAAGGCAAGAGAATGGGGTTAGGATGGAGAGATAGATCAGCCAGGATTGAATGTTGGAACAGACTTGATGGGCCGAATGGCCTAATTCCGCTCCTATCACTTATGACCTTATGGCCTAATCCGAGTCTCTATGGTCATATGTATGCTCCTTAGGGACTCTTCCCTGTTTGATGCGAGCTTCACTTCCATAACCCTCTGATATTTAACTTGCATTCGGATTATTCTTATTAAGAGTTACCTACCAACTAAAATTATTTCTGCTGGGGAAATCTAATAGGCTTGGATGAGGGACCAAATGTCTGTACAGAAATGAGGAATGTGATTTTAATAACAACTTAGCCTATAAATGAGAATATCTTTACCCTGTTAATAACACCGTGTCCACCTTGTGAATGGAAGGGCTATGCAACATATGTAACACATTTTGCCTCTAAAATTTGAAGTTTTTACAATTGATAATTTAACCCTTCTTTGTTTTATTTTAGTATGTAGTATTTCACTGAGGAAGAGTCCTAAATAACTCTACATCCCATGAATGCTGAGTTAATAAGGGATAGTTACTGAGGCTATAACTTAAGATTATTACTAAATCGTTACTTTATGTAAATGCTTTTGCGGGATCTCACTTATATTGACTCCGACAGTTCAAAAGCCAAACCACATTTACAATCAAGTCAAATACTTTTCTTCATTTGTGCGGGGACCTCAGTGTCTCCAGCAAGGTCAGCAGTTCATGCCCATCCTTGATTGCCCTTGAGGTCATAGTCACAGAGCTCTATAACACATAGGCAGGCATTTCACTCCAACTCCGTTGTCATGCCGACAAATTTGCCTAACCGAGCTAGTCCCACTTGCCTGCGTCTGACCCACGTCTCTCCAAACCTTTCCTATCTTATCCTGCCATGTATCTGTCCAAGTTTCTTTTAAATATCATATTTGTACCAAACTCTACCGCGTTCTGTGGCAGCTCCTTCCATAGACGCATCATTGGGTGGTGAATCTGTGAAATTCATTATCACGGACAGCTGTGGAGGCCAAGTCATTGGGCTTTTTTAAAGCGGAGATTGATAGGTTCTGGACTAGTAAGGGCAACAAAGGTTATGGGGAGAAGACAGGAGAATGGGGTAAAGAGTGGAAAATAGATCAACCATGATCGAAAGGAAGAGCAGACTCAATGGGCCAAATGGCCTAATTCGTCTTATGATATTATAATAATAATAATAATGGATGGGATTTATATAGCGCCTTTCTAAAACTCAAGGCGCTTTACATCGCATTATTCATTCACTCCTCAGTCACACTCGGTGGTGGTAAGCTACTTCTGTAGCCACAGCTGCCCTGGGGCAGACTGACGGAAGCGTGGCTGCCAATCTGCGCCTACGGCCCCTCCGACCACCACCAATCACTCACACACATTCACACACAGGCAAAGGTGGGTGAAGTGTCTTGCCCAAGGACACAACGACAGTATGCACTCCAAGCGGGATTCGAACCGGCTACCTTCCGGTTACCAGCCGAACACTTAGCCCATTGTGCCATCTGTCGTCCCAGATGGCGTATTATGATCCACTGTGTGCAAAAGTCTCCCCTCAGATCTGTTTTAAATCTTTCCCCTCTCACCCTAAACCTGCGCCCTCTAGTTTTAGACTCCCCTTCATGTGTGTGTATATTTATATAATGGTATATGGACACACTGATCTGTTTAGTAGTAAATGTCTACTATGTTCTGTTGTGCTGAAGCAAAGCAAGAATTTCATTGTCCTATCAGGGACACATGACAATAAACTCACTTGAACTTGAACCCTTTCCTGGGGAAAAGACTGTGCTATTCACTGCATATATACTGTACCCCTAATGAGTTAATAAACCTCAAAAATATCATTCCTCAGCTTCCTATGCAGGAGGAAAAGTCCTAGCTTATCCAGCCTCATCATATATCTCAAACGTCCAGACCCAGTAATATCCTTGAAAATCTTTTCTGTGCAGTTTCCAGTTGAATGACATCCTTCCTATAGCAAGGCGACCAAAACTGTACACAGAACTCCAAATGTGGCCTTACCAAATGTATTGTACAACTGCAACATGATGTTCCAACTCCTGTACTCAACACCCTGGCAAATGAAGATTAGTGTGCTAAACACCTATTTCATCCCTCCCTGTCTCTCTGCATCACCACTTTCATGGAACTATGTATCTGCACCTCTAGACCTCGGTTCTACAAAACTCCACGGGGTTCTACCATTTACTACATAACTCCTGCCCTGGTATGTCTTACCAAGATGCAACACTTTGCATTTATCTGAATGAAACAACGTGGTGGTATGAGCTGCCTTCATGAAATGCTTTCATCCTACTGGTGCTAATACCCTCACAGTGCTTTCAGGCAGTGAGTTCCAGGATTCAGACTCGGCAACAGTGAAGGAATGGTGATACATTTCCAGATCAAGATGGTCTGTGACTGCAGGAAAACCTGCAAGTGGTGGTGTTCCCATGTGCCTGCTGCCCTTGTTCTTCTCAGAGGTACAAGTCACGTGTTTGGAAGGTGGTTTTGGAGTATCCCGGGCAAGCATCGGCAGTGCATTTTGTAAACGGCACACATCACAGCAACAGTGCAGCAGTGGTGGAGGGAATGAAGGTTAATGGTGAATGATGAGTATTAATCAAGCATGCTGCTTTATCGTGGAACACGTTGAACTTTTTGAGAGTTACTGGAACTCTTGGTGGAGAATGTTCCATCATGCTCCTGATTAGTGCCCTGCACATAGTGGACAAGCGGTGGGGTGTTAGGAAGTGAATCACTCACCAAAGGATACTTTTGATCTGCTTTTATAAACATGTTACTTACATGCCTGGTCCAATGAGTTTTTGGTCAGATGATGCCAACGATGTTAATAGCAGCGGACGATGATTGCAAACACCTCTGAATGCTTATGTTAGGTAGTTAGACTACATCTATTTGCAGATGCATATTGTCTGGTACTTTTGTGCTGTGAACATTACTTGACACTTACCAATCCGTCCCTGAATATTCTCTACGTTTTTCTGCATACAGTCATGAGCTGCTTCATTTTCGGAGGAGTTGCATGTGGAAATCAGCCCTGTGCAATCATTAGCAAACATCCTCACTTCTGATATTATGATGAAAGGAAAGCCATTGATGAAGCAGCCGATAAAGGTAGGGTTTAAGAAGGAACTGCAGATGCTGGAAAATCGAAGGTGGACAAAAGTGCTGGAGAAACTCAGCGGGTGCAGCAGCATCTATGGAGCGAAGGAAATAGGCAACGTTTTGGGCCGAAACCCTTCTTCAGAAGGTAGGGTCTGGGACAAACCTTGAAGAACTCCTGCAGTCGTGTCTGGGGCTACGATGAAGAACCTCCAACAAACACAATCATATTCTTTAGTATGAGGCCTGACTCTCACCCAGTTTTACCAGAGTTCCTTGACAACACACTTGGTCAAATGCAGCCTTGATGTCAAGGGCAATGATTCTCACCTGACCTCTGGATTTCAACTCGTTGGTCCATGTTTAGACCGAATCTGTGATGGTGAATAATCCTAGTGAACTCCCAACTGAACATCGGTGAACAGATATTGTTCAGAAAGTGCTGCTTGAAAGCACCATCATTAAGCATGTTCCATCACTATCTCCGATCCAATCTTTTTCTTTTCAAGTATTTGTTACCTTCTCCATTTTTGCATTGCATAGCAATGAAGTTCAACATGTTTACCAATTCATTGCAGCATCTGTATATACCTGTGGTATTAGAGGATGCGGAGGTTGGGATCGGAGGTTAATAAAATGCGAGTAATATGGTCTGACAGATCTGAATTCTGAAGGATTTTCCATTTATCTTGTTACAGGAATAACACTCAATGGTTTAACACACTACAACAGTTAAAATGAAAAATTACTGACCCATTACATACGTACAATGAAGATGCTCAACTTTATTGGAAAAAAATATTTTTTCAAACTTACTTATGACGGAAAAGATGGAAATTAAGTCTTAGCTAAACAGCAGATAACCTAATTGCCTTGCATAAGCTTTTATACAATAAAAATGACAGCACCACGCTTCAGAAGATTACTGTCTGTCCTGACAGGTGAGCAGCGAATGACAAAACAAACCTAAAGAAAACAATTCTGAATTGAGATCTGTTTCAACACAAACCAAGATTTTTTTTCCCTCTTGTCAAAGAAAGTGAGTTAATAATTCTAATTCATTAGGTGGATTGATGAGGCAGCATTGAATAAGTTGTAATGCATTTTGTTCCTGTTCTTCCAAATAAACTTTCCCCTGTAAGAGAATTCGTTGAGCCTGGCCTGATGGTAAAATATGTACCGCTCATCCCTCACTATGTTCCTGCCTGAACAAATCTACACTCGCCACATATGTGGCTGCACAAATTAAGTTTCAATTTGTTTCCTCACATTCTTCTGTCTGTAAATGCCTGTATTCAAAGTAGTTATTCCCTTCTCAACTTTGGCCTCCAGACCAATATAGACATTTCCAGTCCACCACCTCTCTGCAACTGAAAACATCTCCCTCTCTGCAACTGAAAATGTACTTGTGTTCTACATTTTCCAGCTCAGGTGAATGACTCTGACTTGAAACAATGCCCCTACCCTCAAAGATGTCCCTGCTGAGTAGTTACAGCTTGTTCTGTTTTCATTTCTTGTTTTTGTTTATCCACAATATACTGAGCATAATTTACTTAATGGGCCTGTCCCACTTAGGCGATTTTACAGTGGACTGCCGCGACTGTCAAGTTGCAGCCTTTAAACCTTGCAACACTATAAAATTCCAGTGCATGCAAAATCCAAGGTGCCATGCATTGTTGATCAAGGAAGTATTTACCCAATTTGCTGGCATGCTTCCAAGAGGCTGCCATGAAAAGCCTATGCTCCAAGTTACATAAGAGTAATGAAAGCAAATACTCACTGTCAACTGAGAACTAACATTCACTGTGGAGACAGCTCTGTGGATGAGGCAAAACTGACAGCAATGGCAACCAAGTATCTTGTTTTGGATTATCATAAAGAAGGGTGACACCTTGCCATCTCTATAGAACATAGTCATCATAAATAAAACAAAATTGCTTTATTTAGCATAAACCAGAACAAAACTAAGATTTCAACAGAAAAGCCTTTTCCTCTTGGACCAACTCATTAAAATCATAGTTAAATTAAACTCATTTGATAACTGATAATCTACTTGGCAAATATTCTGCTTGCCTTTCAGGCAGATATCATTTTCCTATCACTTAAAGGGCTTTCTCACGGTGCGACCTGACGCAAGACTTAACAAGAGTTTAACATCGTGGGAACCTCCTGCGATAACAGTACGGCATTCGTGAACCACCGAGGACCTCCGTGGCGCTAACATCAGGTAGTCGTGTAACTTTGTAAGGTCGGGAGAAAATTCAAACATTTTTGAATTTCTCCAAGAGTGACCTGAGCACTTTTTGGTGAGCGTTGCAACATTGTATGAACGCAGATGCCAGTGCGATATCCGTGCGATATCCGTAATGACACTTGTGGGTACCGTGGGAACTCCTGCGAACGGTAAACCCGGAAGCTTGACAGAGGGGACATAAGGTGAGTAAAAAAGGTGGTCTCAATATCGCCAATGGACCATGTGTCCATCGAGGACGTCCCACCTAATTGTCATTGTTTGAGAATCTTTTTCACAGTAAGACTTGCACAGATGCCTCTCAGAAAAGCGCAAAGAAAGGGGTCAAAGAAAAGTCAGAAAGTTTTTAGCCATGCAGGTAAATGAGGAGGAGACTCAGCAAGAGAGACAGGTGGAGAGGCAAGAGGAGATGCCAGAGATACCACTGCCTGTGGGCTCCTTGGAGCAGGGAGAGGGTGATCAAGGTGGATTTGAGATTGCCTCCCCAGTAGCTGTTGCCTCCCCAATAGCCTCAGCAGACGATAACATAAAGGGAAGATGGCAGAAGATAAGGCCATATAACTTCAACAGGGAACAAGAGGGGGAACTGGTGGAGTGGTACCAATGCAATGAGATTCTCTATGACAAATCCAGAGAGGATTATAGAAATAGGGAGAGAAGCGCAACCTGCTGGAGACGAAGGCTGCGGAGTATCCCGGGTGCTCATGTGAGTGGTGATGTGATGCTCATGTTGGTGGCTCCACATTTTATTATATCCTGAAGTGTGATAAAGCTTTTACCTCAGCATTTTGATTGTCATTGCTTGTTTACCTCACTGCTAAATACATTTATTTTTTACTATCAGCTTGATGTCTGCAAATCGTCATTAATACATCACTACAAGATGAATGTCTCTAATGTTATAATCCCTCTCATGCTGAAACACAAAATACCTTAATGGAGGTGATATAATGACATTTTCACTCATTTACATTTTTGAGTGTGCAGGACCCTGAAATGTTCAGCTATTTAAACGTGTTCTTCACCTCTTGGTAGAAAATAAAATAAGACAATCAGCACGGTAAATGTGATAGAAAGTCTTTATTCCTATTTGACAATATAAGAAGACGAATTCTGTCACATATTGAGAGGAGATGCATCACACAAAACATTTGTCTGTAAAAGGGCCTCGCAAACACGAAATACAACAAATGAGGCACGCGAGATTATTTAAAACACATTATATCCATCAACCTCCGCTACAAGCGTGAACTCAGGCATTTAAAGGGACAATGCAATGTTCTAAACGGCAGGTTTTGCGGACGAACATCTTATAGGAAGCACTTTTCAGAGGACAACACTAGGAAGTCAGCTTATAACATGCAGTAGTGTTCCTGTGGTCGGCTACCCATCAATATAGCTGTCCTGCCACGGCACACTCCCCAATTGTGAATTGTAGTAAGCGCAGAGATGGTCTCTTTGCTCTTTCACACTAGTGTGCCCGAGTTACCTTTCAAACGCTGCAGTGAGACCATTTTCAACTTGTTCGCACCACTTCTCCAAGCACCTAGTGTTACTTCCCCTGTGTCACTGTCCACTATGTCACCGTCCTGGATGGATGTTGCTGATCCAGCAGCTGCACCTCTCATTCGGATCAGGTTGTGCAGAACACATGCTGCATATACTATACTCTCCACATTCTTGGGCCTCTGCTCCATTGTCTTGAGCAAGCATCTAAATCTGTTTGCCAAGATGCCAAAATAATTTTCTACTACCCTCCTGGCCCTTGACAGCCTGTAATTGAAGATCCTCTGTTCCCTAGTTAGATTCCTCTGTGGATATGGCTTCATAATCCAGGGCCGTAGTGCAAAGGCTTCATCAGCAACCATCGCATATGGGATGTCCGGGCTGTCTTAAATCCAAAGCCCCACATGTGTGAGCAAAGTTCCACCTGTTTTCAAACCCCAGTGCAACTCTCTTCCACGCATCTGGTGTACTGGGGCATTCCATCACTTCAGCTGAATAAAATTGGATGATCGCCTCACAGGTTTCTCGGACAATACCACAGATGCTGTTGGTGGCGACAAGAAAGTTGTAAGATAGACTTTTATAAGAATCGCCTGAGACCAAGTAGCGGAGGGTGATTGCTATGCGCAACCCTGGTTCCAGTGCCTTTCTCATTACAGTGTCAGTCTTCTTCAGCAGAGGTCCCAAATTATTCTTTAACTCATTAAAGAGCTCGGGTGAAATTCTGACAAAGTTTTTGAATGCACTTTTATCCTCTTCGCACAGCACATTAAGCAGTTGCTCATATTGTCCAAATTGAGGTCTCCGTTGAAACATGTGCTTAACCCAGTGAGACTTCCTCTTAATTCTCTTTTTAATTAATCTCACCCTTCTGCCTTCACGCAAGCGTTTTCGATGCACGTGTTGCGCTAATGCATACAGCGCGTCAATGAAAATAACAACCAGCCTGTACTCGAACCAACTTTGTATAGGCATGTCTGCAAATGAGCCAATTCTACGAACGGAGGATATTTATATAGTGTGTGAAAAAAAGTGACATCATTTGTGCCACGTGATTAACTACACTACAGTCCACGATGTTCATTCACGATTAACGGGAAAGATCGGGAGACGGACAAGTCACTCGCACAAATGACAGAATTGCCGAGTACCGTGGGAGCTCTTTATCTACCCCCCGTTATATCGTGCGGAACTCGTGCTGGACCACGACCACTTCACTCTGGTGACATCTTGCGTCAGGTCGCACCGTGAGAACCGGCCATTAGACATAGTGCTCTTCTGTATCTGCTGAAAAGTTGTTCCTTTCCTGTAGTGGAAGACGTACATGTCAGTGGTGGAAGCATTGATGATTTGTTGCCCTGATGTATCTGGTTTCTGGATGCTGCATTCCACCAGGGATGGCTGCAGTCTGTGGAAGTTGACTGGTGTGGCATGGCTAAGGCATTACTTGAGAGCCTGCGGTGAGATGATAAATCCTGACATCTGTGTTAAGTCCACAACACGTTACCATTGCAAAGGTCTCCATGTCTCTGCCAATCTTTGCAAAGAACTTCCGCAGAAGAGCTGTCTGCTCCCCAGCGGCTGTAGTGCTTTTCAATCTCGCATCATCTTCCTTAAGGGCCTGTCCCACTTGGGCGTCATTTGCGCGTCACGCAGGTGGCGCGCGCGTGAATCCCAAATTCCTGGGGCGCCGCGAGCGACCACGCGTCACTGCCTACACCACCACGTCTCACCACACGTCATGACGCGTAAATGATGTCACGTAGATGACGCACAAATAACGCCCAAGTGGAACAGGCCCTTAAGGGACATCAATTTCTTTACGTTGGTGATCTATGCTGCTGGCTCAGTTTAAAAAAAACAAACAGAATTACCTTGAAATTTCATGGTGGCACTAAGAAGTTGAATGGCTTTATCTTTCTCTCCTTGAGGTGGAAACCTGCTATAATTCTTAAGTATTAAAAGTGACTGGCACTGGACTCCAGAGTAGCAAGTTCCTATCTCCTGACACTCCTTGACCTTGGCATGATGTCAGATGTGTGCAGTAAACTTCTCATGCTCCTGGTTATCTCTTGCATTTGCTACAACATGCTGAACAATGTGCCAACACTTTATTGTGCTTCCCACCACTCTTCTCCTGAATATTTTGCTCCCATGGTCCTCACCATTTCTCTGGGCCAGTATGACAGTGCAGGTTTACACTCCAGCAGGCAAGTGCAATACTTTCATTATATTCTTGTCTGAGTGTTGTCCCATGTGTGGGTTGATTTTCCCTACACAAATGTCGGCCTATTTGGTACTAATATTTAGTATTCAAACAGGCTGCTGTACTGTTAACAAATTCCTTTTTCTTCATCCTCCTGTTTCTCTTTGAGAGAACGTCACATAGCTTCTTCCTTGTGTGCATGCAACCACATTATTGTTGTCACTCATTCTCCAGTAAGACTATAATATAGAGTCTATAGTATCGTAATGTGCTAAAGATGTCGAACAAGGGCAGGACCTACACAGTGAATGGTAGGCCTCTGGGTAGTGTTGTAGAGCAGAGGGATCTAGGAGTACATGTGCATGGTTCCATGAAAGTCGAGTCACAGGGAGATATGGTGGTTAAAAAGGCTTTTGGCACTTTGGCTTTCATCAGTCAGAGTATTATAGAATTTGGGAGGTCATGTTGCAGTTGTATAAGACGTTGGTGAGACTGCATTTAGAATTGTGTGTTCAGTTCTGGGCACCATGTTATAGGAAAGATATTGTCAAGCTTGAAAGCGTTCAGAAAAGATTTACAAGGATGTTGCCAGAACTAGGAGGTGTGAGCTATAGGGAGAGGTTATGTAGGCTGGGTCTCTATTCCATGGAGCGCAGGAGGATGACGGGGAATCTTACAGAGGTGTACAAAATCATGAGAGGAATAGATTGGGTAGATGCACAGAATCGCTTGCCCATAGTAGGGGAATCGAGGACTAGAGGACATAGGTTCAAGAATTAAGAATTTCCCCATAATTCTTTCTAAGGGGAAAAAGAATTAATAGGGATCTGAGGGGTCACTTTTTCACACAAAGGGTGGTGGGTGTATAGAACAAGCTGCCAGAGGAGGTAGTTGAGGCTGGATCTATCCCGTCGTTCAAGAAACAGTTAGACGGGTACATGGATAGGACAGGATTGGAGGGATATGGACCAAGCGCAGGCAAGTGGGACGTGTAGCTGGGGCATTGTTAGCCGGTGTGGGCAAGTTGGGCCTGTTTCCACACTGTATCACTTTATGACTCTATGTTGCTAATTAGACCAATCTGGGCACAAAAGTTAATTCACGAGAGTGACAGAGTTGTGGGGATGCCGCAGCATCTGTGGGTTGAGATTTCTGAGTTTCTCTTTTCAACTTTGCTTCCTCCATAACAACTTCCAAAAATAAATGAGCAGACATGTTAAACAGGGCAATCCACTGCCTTTCTTTTCCAGTAGTATGTGTCAATGTTGAATTTATTCAACGCTTCAACCTCCACAGCTCTCTCGACAGAGAATTGTTTATATGTATAACTCTTTGCGGGAAGAAATTCGTCCTGATCCCTGTTTTTAATGAGTGAACCATTATTCTGAAACCTTCGAGTTCTACATTCTACCTTCATCCTCTCAGCATCTTTACTGTCAAGCACCATCAGTATATTGTGTTTCAACCAGATCATCTTTCATTCGTCTGGGTACAGGTTCATTCTGCCCCAACTTTCCTCGTAAGACAAACTTTCATCTCAGTAACATCCCAGTGCACCTTCTCTGAACTACCTCCAACTACTCTATACAGCATTCCAGATTTAATCTCATTAGTCTGAAAAAGGGTTCCAACCCGAAACATCTGTCCAGTCCCTGCACAGATGCTGCCTAATGCATTAAAACTTTGTGTTTTAGTCTCTTTAGTCCCATGTAACCCTTACAATAATGGCCATGTTTACATTTGCCTTCCAATTTGCTATATTTCATATACAAGAATATTCAAAACCTTCCGTACTGCAACATTCTGTGTTTTTTGTTCATTTAAACAACCTTCTGTTTTACCCACCAGAGCAACTTCATAATTTGATACATATTACTCCATTGACATATTTTTCACTGGTCATTTAATCAAGCAGCGCAGGGAGTGTCACTGAATAAACTGAGAGGGGCATATTTTTGGTCCATAGATGATTAAGAATTATGAACTGGCAGAAAAATGGCAAAGAACAGATTGTCTTTAATTTTACCCGGGACCCGGGGTCCGATCGCTTGGCGAGGGGGGGCTGACATCCCCCCAATGCGGGAGCTGATCGCCCCGACACGGAGGGCCCAAATGCCGCCGGCTACGGGAGTCAAGATCGTCCCGTCAGCGGAAAGCTCGAGTCCCCCGACCGCGGGAGAACAAAGAAGGGAAGAGATTGAACTGTTTTTCGCCTTCCATCACAGCGAGGAATGTGGAGGAGTCACTGTGGTGGATGTTCATGTTAAAATGTATTTTGTGTGTTCCATTGCTTTTTATTTGTATGACTGACTTGACAAATTAAATTCCTCGTATGTTGCAAAACATACTTGGCTAATAAAGTATTATTGTATTGTATTGTACTGAATGGAACAGCCGTCCTCTCTATCTCCACTCTGCTTTTTTGTTAGTTGGCCAATCTTCTATCCATGCTGACATGTTACTTCTAACTGTCTATGCTTCTATCTTGTGCAGCGAGCACATGATCTTTTATATGGCACCTTAAATCTACTAATTCTCAATTTATAGAATGTCAAAAAACTTAAGAAATATTGTTGCTCCTCTCCTTTTGTGAAATAATGCTGACTCTTCGTTTAATATTATGTTTTGCTAAATGCCTTATTGAAGCTTCCTGACAGAAGTTAGTTTAACTGACTTTCTGACTCCATGCTTTCTCAAACAGTGACATTTCACGTTGCATGTTCATTTCCTTCCACAGATACTTCCTGACCCACAGTTCGTCCAGCATTTAATTGGCTGCTTTACAGTTCACTACGCCTTTTTCAGAATGTGAGGAGTATTATCAGATAACAATCAATGTATCCACTACTTCTGCAACCATTTGCTATGAAATCCTAGAATTCTGACCATCATGTCCATGGAGGTTGTCAGTCTCATCAGATTGTGTGGTACTTGTTTCTTTGATTATTGTGATCATTTCTTTCCTCTTTCTCTCCTCCCCCAGGAAAGCCGGAAATCTCCAGGACCATACAATGTTTCCCCCTCTACTCTCAAGCTCTGTGCCGAACAACTGGCACCGATCTACACAGACATTTTCAACCAGTCCCTGCAAACCTGCACTGTCCCTGCCTGCTTCAAAGTCTCTACTATTGCCCCTGTACCAAAAAGGCAAGGATTACTGGTCTTAATGGTTACAGGCCTGTCGCACTGACCTCTGTAGTCATCAAGACCCTTAAAAGGTTTGTGCTGGCCAAGCTGAAAAATATCACAAACCCCCTGCTGGACACTGCAGTTTGCATATCGGGCCAATAGATCTGTGGATGACGCAGTCAACCTGGGCCTGCACTTCATCCTCCAGCACCTAGACCACCAGGGGACCTATGCGAGGATTTTGTTTGTTGATTTTAGCTCTGCATTCAACACCATTGTGCCAGAGCTACTACACTCCAAACTTTCCGAGTTGACTGGGCCTGAACCCCTCTGTCAGTGGATCACCAGCTTCCTGACAGACAGGAAGCAGCATGTGAGGCTCGGAAAGCACATCTCGGACCCACAAACCCTCAGCATAAGAGCACCGCAAGGCTGCGTACTCTCCCCTCTCCTCTACTTTCTCTACACCAATGACTGCACCTCCACAGTCTCCTCTGTCAAGCTTCTCAAGTTTGCGGATGACACAACCCTGATTGGACTGATCCATGATGGGGAGGAATCTGCCTACGGACAGGAAGTGTCACAGTTGGCGTCCTGGTGCCATCGCAACAACCTGGAGCTCAATGATCTTAAGACAGTGGAATTGATTGTAGACTTTAGGAGAGCTCCCCCTCCCCTCACCCCACTCATCATCAACAACACCACAGTCACATCTGTGGAGTCTTTTAAGTTCCTGAGAACCATCATCTCCAAGGACCATAAGTGGGGGGCTACCATTGACTCCACGGTCAAAAAGGCACAACAGAGGATGTACTTCCTGTGGCAGCTGAGGAAGCATAATATACCACAGGCAATGATGGTCCAATTCTCTACGGCCATCGTAGAGTCTGTCCTCACCTTCTCCATCATGGTCTGGTTTGGCTCAGCCACCAAGCACGACACCTGGAGGCTGCAGCGATACGTTCGATCAGCTGAGAAGGTTATTGGCTGCAACCTTCCCTCCATTGACGAACTGTACACTGCAAGGGCCAGGAAGCGAGCGGGTAAGATCATCTCTGACCCCTCTCACCCTGGCCACAAACTCTTTGAATCACTTCCCTCTGGAAGGCAACTCTGGACTGTCAAAGCTGCCAGCGCCAGACATAAAAACAGCTTTTTTTAATAATACGAGTCGTAGTGCTACTCAATAACCAAAAATCTGTAGCCTCCTTTTGCTCTGGTATTCACATGTTTAATCAATAATGTTTTATTATAAATGTTGAATGTTTTATGTGTCATTCCTAACTGTCACTGTATGTCATGTTGGCACTTGCGGGCGGAGCACTAAGGCAAATTCCTTGTATGTGAATATTTGGCCAATAAACGTATTCATTATTCATTATTAATTTCTCTTATTTTTGTGCCTCTGATTACAAAGATGATCAATCTCTTATTTCCTATAATTTAACTCCAATCTCATCCTTTAAGGTAGATTTTTGTAATCTCCTCA
Source organism: Amblyraja radiata (assembly GCF_010909765.2). Classification (NCBI taxonomy): domain Eukaryota; kingdom Metazoa; phylum Chordata; class Chondrichthyes; order Rajiformes; family Rajidae; genus Amblyraja; species Amblyraja radiata. The sequence continues at coordinate 5,164,396 of NC_045980.1, forward strand.
TTCTTATTTACTTCCAGAAGCTCTTGTGGTCTCTTTTCATATTTTCTGCTCATTTAATTTCACAATCTTGTGGGATTGAAGGTCCAAAACCTAGTAAGAGAATATGCACATTTGTGCGTCTTTAAATTAAATTAAATACAATCTGGTGATTTCAAACTTCTCTTTTGATCATTGGGACTTTCTTAGTAACTTGGGCAGCATTCAGAATTAATCAGTTATATTAACTGATTTGACAATTAACAAGTTGGCATTGCCAGTGAGATTTCTCTGATGTGCTGACTACTGGTCCCATTCAAAGATATCTTGATGTTCAAAGTCTCTTTTCTTTTCCTTCAAGAAGCTGAGGAGCAATTTAAATCTGTATTTCTTGGTTTTATTGGCTTGCTATTGCATCTGTTACTGCTAAAGTTGTGATTAACACTCACTGCAGACATCTAATTTGAGTGACGCTTTCATCTTAACATTCACTGTTCCATACCTGTGTTTTATTGAATTCCCAAGATCTCTGCGGGGAATCTGTGGGGACCATCGAGGCACTGACAATGTATCTAAACAACATGAGAAGAACAAAATGAGCATATCAGTTAGTACCACATACAAAACAATAAACAGCCGTATGATGCTCTTATTCCTCAGGTGTAAAATGCAACTTGTATTTGATTACCAATCTTATAACTATGATTGGAATTTGCAAAGGAAATAGTCAGAATGCTATTTTAAAATTACATTCTGAACAAATGTATATTAACTGCGGAATTGTGTTGGTAAACAATTTCTTGTCAAAAGCATTTTGTGTGGTTCATTAATCCTTCCTGCAATCCACAAGGAGCCCCAAAAATCTCACCTTGCGATAGCTCTCTTGGTGAGTGTCAATTCACCCACAAGACTCCAGAGTGGATTGCAGCGGGTTGTTAGATTTGCAACAAACTGAACATGATGACGCTTCTTCCCACTGATTTATTAAGGCAATTACAGTTCATAATTGGAGCGACTTTCAAAAAGACAGTTGTAGTTTTATCAAATGTTTAAATATTACTAATATATGTCATTTAGATGAGAATATGAAGAGCATGAGGCACACTGGGATATATTTGAAGACATTCAAGTGAAGTGCTTTACTGCCTGCAGCATATATACTTGAGTTTATTATTCCTCCAAGTGTTGTCTCTACTTCAATTTTGTTTTCAACATAATTGCAAACAAAACCAAGGCACCAAAGCAAAAAAACATTAGAAACAAGACATTTCAAGGACCCACTTTGACGGTGAAGGAGCAAGGATGATTACAGGCTAAACGATGGTCACAACAAAATTCATTCAGGTTGCACTGTAGCAGGTATGGTTAAAAGTTCAATATCGTCTCCCATCCCTGTGTAAGAAAGAACTGCAGATGCTGGTTTAAATCCTTCAGACTGAAGAATGGTCTTGACCCGAAACGTTGCCCATTCCTTCTCTCCAGAGATGCAGCCTCACCCGCTGAGTTACTTCAACATTTTATGTCTAACATCACCTCCTTTCCTCGCAGTGCTCAATTAAGTTTTTCTTCCCAAATTCGCTGCATCTTTTCAAGACCATTCCATCAAACAATATCATTGAAATCATTGCCCACAAAATTCCTGTGCACCCTAAACACCCCAAGGGTCATTTCACAACCTATCCAGTATTACGTATTTTCACAATGGAAGCATACTTGTAATGGTGGAGACTGTGTACAACGCAGCAATCAAGATCTTAGTAGAGGTTGGAAGAATGAGGGCTATCATGGTGGAGGTGGGGGGTGGAGCACTAAGGTTGGGATGAGAATTTTTTGGGGGGGGGGTTAGATAAAAAGGCACAGCATTTCTCGTGGACAGGGTACGGGTTCAGAATATTTGATGAAAGGATTGTTCAGGGATGGGGGCGGTGGGGGGGGGGGGGGGAGAGAGAGAGGGGGGGGGGGGTGGAGGTGGAGGGAGGGGCAAGTGCCCTGGAGACTCAAAGGGTATGTCTATCCTAGACATTCACAGGCCCTGAGGTTAGAAATATTACCAGCAATTTGTCCTGGACCAGCCACATTGAAACTATCACCAAAACAGCACACCAACATCTTTAATTAATAAAAGCACTGTGCCACGGTACGATTCATTCCAAGAGCTCTTCCAAGAGATTTACAGTAATGGCCACTCGTCAGTACTCGGAGCACTCATGGACATTTTTCAACGTTGAAAAATCTTCATGAGTCTTCCCGTGCTTACCTGCCATTAGCGAGTCTTCCCGAGTACCTGCCGTTAGAGTTACGAGCCGCCAAGAGACGTCCCCGAGCTCCGACGTACCCGCTACGTTCATTCTCCGTGCTTACCACGAGTTTGATTTTTTTTACACTCGGGAGAGCTCTTGGAATGAACTCGTACCGTGGGACAGGGCCATTGGTAGGTTGGGGAAGTTCAACATGTCCCCAACAATTCTCATCAACCTCTACAGATGCGCCATAGAAAGCAATTTATCGGAATGCATCACAGCTTGGTTTGGGAATAGCTCCACCCTAGACCACATCCCTGGAGGGGGCTGGGGAGGTTCCGGAGGCTGGGGGGGGGGGGATTAAAATGCAGGTTTGTATTGGTTGTCCGAGGTATTTGCTCGGACTACAAATTGATGAAAAATATTTGGTCTGCGCTTCCGTTACCTTTTTTTTGAAAAGGTGCTGGTCGATTGCATCGCTGGATTGAAGTTAAGTGCGACTTCTAACGCCTTCAACATCACGGATCAAAATCAACATCAAGGACTTCCACTTCCTGAAAACCAAAGATCCTACAGGATCTTTGCTGAAAACTCCAATGAGCTAAACAAAATGGCCGGTCTGCGAAGGAGATTGCCTTCGATTGCCTGTAAGTAAATAGCGACCCCACTCCACTGGCTTCGACCAAACGGCAACCTATTTTTAATCGAGGCCGTTTTTTGTTTTTTAAAAATAATCGCAGGAACATAGAAGAAGCCTCGATTACGCGGAAACCACTTTTCACCATTAGGGAGAGTGACCAAAACCTCTGGGAACCTCCGATACCTCACGGAAACCTTGGGTGGGGCGCAAAGTCTCCAGAGGTTTCTGTTCAGGTTTCCTAAATGGGACAGGGGCTTTAGAAAACAGAAAATGATCAAAGGAAAATGGAGAAACTAGGCGGGGAATAACTGTGTTTACAAGCTTTCTTGACCTTTCTAAACAAACGACCATATTTACAATTTATCATATACTGTTCTTACAATGTTGGGAATATAAATTTAGACAATGGACTCTTACGAATAGCTCGAATACTGGCATTCTGTATCCCAAAGATCCACAATATTTTTCCTGCTTCATATATCCAATTTATCTTCCCTGACTTGTGCAAGATAAGTTGGAGATATGAGGTAGAGAAAACACTGTGATCAAAACATTTACTGCTGTGTCTCAACTTCTCATAAAATACTACTAAACATTCTTCAAACTTCAATATTAAATCTATTTATCTAAACGAAGCACAAAGTACTTCATTTATAACATTACAATCTAAAATGATAATGAATATCACAGCATAGACTGCAGAAATATTATTGTCTTGATCAGGAACCAAATCCTCATAAAGTTAATCTGGTAAAGATTTGGGCCATAAAGTTCCTTGTAGTGACATGAACACTGTAACAACTAAATCAAACAGAAGCCCATTGAACTGCTTGCTCAGATCGATAGCTTTGCTGAAATCTTTAAAAATGGCCATACACTGCCACTTTGAATGCAGATGATTATAATTTGGAGTGCAGTAACCCGACATTGTCCATGGCAGCACGGTGGCGCAGCGGTAGTGCCTTACAGCGCTTGCGGCACAGGAGATCTCGGTTCGATCCTGACTACGGGTGCTGTCTGTACGGAGTTTGTACATTCTCCCGTGACCACGTGGTTTTCCTCCGAGATCTTCGGTTTCCTCCCACAATCTAAAGCCATACAGGTTTGTAGGTTAATTGGCTTGTTATAAGTGTAAACATTGTCCCTAGTGTGTGTAGGGTAGCGTTAATGTGCGGGGATTGCTAGTCGGCGTGGACTCGATGGGCCAAAGGGCCTGTTTCCGCGCTGTATCTTTAAACTACACACAAAATTCATGGCAGCAACCGACCCATACTATCATGCCTGTGTGTTTCACCATACCAATGAGGTCTTAAAGTATAAATGATTCAATAACAATTTACTCTGTGTGTTTCACTGCTTGTAAGAAGGATCCTAATAATCATCTGCTGAAAGTCAATTTGAATTTGTTCCATCCAGTTGAAGCCAGTTAAAATGGGATTAGGTCACAACCTAATCAGATTGACTGTAATTTTGACAAAAGCAGGGCTGTGTTTAAAAATGTGGCCTTTGCTCTGCTATTCTATCCTGATGTCAGATCAGGGGAGCAACAGCTTCTTCCGCAGCAGGCCATCCATGCCAGGTCAAGCCCCCAAAAGATGCTTCAGGGACAAAGTCCCCCTAGTCCTTACCTTTTGGATCACATGCAGGCAGAAGGGATATATCTAACTTGGCATCATGTTTGACACTGACATCGTGGGCCTAAGGGTCTGTTTCTGTGCTACATTGTCGTACCTTCCCTAACATTACCGTGGTGCCAGATATTTAATCTCCCACCTGAGCAAAATAAATGTGATATGATGGAAATACTATAGCATGATGCTGCAACTGAAAGTCCAATCTGTCGGGCCCATATCCAAATATTGCAGTGCAGGCATTAACAACAAGCTCCAGGATACAGCAGAACTGTGGTGGTACAAGATTTTAACCAACTACTAGACTAAGTGGCACCCAGTCACACATAAGGTCTGGTCCCCCAATGCAACCCATTCCTCAATCCATATTCCACCATTCACCCATAGCCCCTAATTGTTCAGGCACGGGGTGTGGGAGCGGGTGGGTGAGGTTAGGTTGTGGGGGCAGGGGGTTGTGGGGGGAGGGGAGTGTGTGGGCGAAGGGGGAGGAGGGTGTGTACGCGGGAGGGGTTGTGGGGGAAGGGGGGGGTGTGGGTTGTGGGGGGAGGGGGGTGTGTGGGTGGGGGGGTTGTGGGGGGAGGGGTGTGGGGCCGAGGGGAGGGGAATGTGGGGGCAGGTTGTGGGGAGAAGTGGGTGTGGGTGGAGGAGGGGTGTGGGGGGAGGGGGGAGGGGGCTGTGTGGGCGCGGGGTGTGCGGGCGGGGAGAGGTATGTGGGAGCGAGGGGGGTGTGCGGGCGGGGGAGGGGGGGTGGTGTGGTCAGGGGGGGAGAGAGTTCGGCGAAAAGACGGGGAATGTGGGGGGTATCACGGGGAGGGGGGCAGGAGCCAGCGAGGGGAACCAGAGGGGAAGGGGCTGGAGATGGCGGTGCGATGGCGGTGCATTTGGGACTTGCAGCGGGAGATAGACGTCCTCCTCTGCTGGGATTAGATTCTCCGCTTTCCGTTTTGAGACATCTCCCGCGACGAGCCAGGCCGTGCGGGTTCAGGTCCCTCCAAAAATTGTGGCCGGTTGACAACCTCCGCCGGCCATCCTCAGCTCCAGTAAAGACACGATGGCACAGGAAGGGGCGGGCCGTCCCGGGGAGTAACTGGAGAAGAGACCAATCCAAGCGGGGCTGACTGGCAGCAGAGGAGATCGATCTGCGCACGCGCGGTTTTTAACATTTCTAAACATCGCTAACTTTTACAATAGACCACCGATCGGAAAAAAACTTCCAACTTCCACTGCTAAAAAAACTTGGTGCACTCACAGCACAGGAGAACGGTGAGTGAGCTGGAGAAATATCACAGCACTATCGCATACCGTTTTTGTGCAAACAGAAAGACCGCGCAAACCGGAAGAGAACAAGATCAGAGTTTTACTTATGTATAGATAGATTGTAATAGTCGCTCAGCTTACACTGAGCACCAGGTACAGTTATTGAGAGTCATAGAGCACATAGGTTCAAAAAGCCAATGTCCTGTGCAATGAGCCAACTGTCACCAATTATTATTTAAAAATCTTACATTCCTTTCTTGCACCCATTTTACAAAACCCACAATTTTTCTCTATGACCTGTTCAGTTGAACAATTTATAACCTAAAATGTTAACTGTTTCTCTTTCCACAGATGCTGCCTGAACCACTGAGTATTCCTAGCACTTTCTGTTTTTAATACTAATTAGACCAACTAGAACCTGTTGGGTCCCTATCACACGGGAGGCCTGGTCCCCCAAAGCAATATTACACCACTCACCCATAGCCCCCACGGAAGGCAAGGAGAGATTTAGAGAGATATAGACCAAGTGGGGAGGGGGCAGGGGGAGGGAGAGGAGGGTGTGAATAACCCGGCGGGGTGTTGTCTGCCTTTTTAAGCTGAGGTTGCCGCTACTTCTCCGCGCTGGCTGTGGGCCTGGGGCGCCAACCCCAGCTCAACTCCCACCGGGCCAACCGACAGGCCCAGACCGACACCAGCGGCCGCAGGCCCACAGCTAGCATGGAGAAGAAACAGCAACCCCATCTCAACTCCCGCCGGGCCAACCGATAGGCCCGGACCCCACCACAGCCGCCGCAAGGCCTGACCGTCACGATGCTCACAGCCGCTGCGAGGCCTGACCGTCGCGATGCCTCACGCCGCTGCGGTTTCGATGCCTCTTTGATGGCCGCGTAAAACCCCCGCCAGGGCGTCACGGGTAGAAGCCTGGGTCAGAAAAAGCTGGAATGTTCATTGAAATGCAGCCCTCCCCCTGATGTCACTCGCAGCTCGTGGAATATTCTGTGTGTGAAACGGGCGCCGACCCGAGCCATCGTGCCCGCCGACCTCATTGTGACGTCATCAGTCAAAGCTTAAAAGTCGAAGCAGTTTTGTCTTTTTTTAAACTTTAATCACCAATAAGTCGTGAAATTTAGCATCAAATCTTAAGTGAAGCTGATCACTGCTTAGAGGCGGAAAATGTGAGTCAGAATATGTAAAAAATGTTATAGTTACCGCGTAGCGTTTTGGCGAAAATATAATCACACACACACACACACACACACACACACACACACACACACACACACACACACACACACACACACACACACACACACACACACACACACAATGATGTTTTAAAGTTATAGAGATGATTAAAGATCATATGAAACAGTCCTCACCAGTGACCTGTACTATTTTGAACATTCTGTACACTGCCAATATACAAAATCAGAAGAAGTCCTTACTCCTGATTTATACAAGTTTAATCTGAAGTTATTCAAATTTCACAACAAAATGGCTTTAACTGATAAGAAACATTGACTGAATCAGTAAAAAGCTATCGTTCTTGATTCCATGCCTGCAGCCTGAAAACTGTTTAGGGTAAAATCAAGCTGCTTCTGAGCAATTAAAGAAGCCGATTGTGCAAAGAATGAAAATGCTAGGATGGCATTGCAACCCACGTGATGGGCACATCCACATACAACATTGAAAAATGCCTTGCCTCTGTTTTATGCAAACTAGCAACAATTTGTGGATTGTTTTATTGGAAGCTACTACCAGATCTTGCTTGAAGGTAATATCTTGCTTGTATATGAAGGGATCAAGGCTGGCTCTTGCACACAAGATTCAAAATAAAGGGAGTCTTTTTCCAAAATATTGACATAATTTTGATAATAGCCACAATCCATAAAATAAATTAGCACCTTCAATAGATAAAAACATTCTAAACTCATTATATGAAGCTGAGAATATGATAGCCTTGATACGAAGCACAAAACACCACTTTTTAATTTCAGGAATCATGTTTAGTGACAATTTTATACAAAAACAATCTATTTCTGTGGTGTGCTACCCATTGCAAAATTGGACCAGGTTCTTTCAATGTAACACTACTGGTATTTACCCTGCATCAATCGCATGCATGCTGTCATTACATCTGTATAATGCCCATTTTTCTCCTTGCTGACAAAGTTGCAGCAAAAGTGATCTTTATTTTAAATTCCAAGTAAAGCAAGAAAGCCTGAAGAATGTCTGCAGAAGGGTTTCAGCCCAAAACGTTGCCTATTTCCTTCACTCCATAGATGCTGCTACACCCGCTGAGTTTCTCCAGCATTTTTGTCTACCTTCGATTTTCCAGCATCTGTAGTTCCTTCTTAAACAAAAAGCAAGAAAGCATTTCTCCAAAAAGAAATGAATTAAAGGGACTCCACTGTGAAGACAATGTGTACTTGCCTGCCTTGACAACCTCCATGAGGTTTCATTGCTGTGTGTATTTCACACATCATTGCTGAACATCATAATGCTTATTCAGCTGTGCACAGCTGAGACAGATGCTGTGATCACTGCAGTCTGATGATTCCATGCCTTGAAGTCATTCTGGGTCATTTGAAGCACAAGACTCATTCTGTGCTGCCTGTTGTGGGATCTGTGGGAAAGATGACTGTTTGGTCATCCATACTTACAATCTGTATCTTAATGTCCCATGGATTTCCTCATCTCAATGGCTGATTTTTATGCTGGTCTGCTGTGCCAGCCACATGGAGAGGTCTTTACAGCTGGGAACCTGTTTACCAAAAATCCTAGCAGAAAGATGTGGCACCTGCAATCTCTTCAGACAACAGCTGTCGATTGCATTTCAGCAGAGTAATTGGTGAAACTCATGCTTATGATATGTTTTGAAGATTTTATTTACAATTTGGTGATCTTTCAAGGGTCACTGGATTGAGCATTAAGATAAGGGCAATATCCGATTTCCATGCAGACATGTTCACATATCTGAACAAATGCCATGCTGATAACTTAAGAAAATTTTCTCCAAAAACAGTAGTGGTATTTGTATTTGTTAATGGCATATATATTAATGATTTGGACATAAATATAGGAGCTGCGATTAAGAACTTGCAGATGATAGCAGCATTGGCTGACAAATTGGACGTTCCAGGCTAAAAGAAGACATCAACAAAGCACTTAGGATAAAGAAAAGTGGCAAATATAATTCATTCTGGAGAAGTGAAACCTAATACATTTGAGAAGGGCAGACTAGGCAAATGATACAAGGCACAGGTATGTGAATACGAAGCGTTTAGAGGGATGTGGGCCAAACATGGGGAATTGGGGCAAGCTTAGATGGGGCATCTTGGTTGGCATGGATAAGTTGTGCTGAAGGGTTTGTTTCCATGTGGAATGACTCCCTGACTAAATGTATAATAAATGGCAAAATAACGTGTGGAGGAACAGAAGAATCTTAGAATTCAGAAAGGTCACAGTACATGTATAGTAAGGAACTGTAGATGCTGGTTTACACCGAAGATAGACACAAAATGCCAGAGTAACTCAGCGGGTCAGGCAACATCTTTGGAGAAAAGGAATAGGTGATGTTTTGGGTCAAGACTCTTCTTCAGACTGGGACACAGGACAGGTAGATAAGTTGTTTAAAATGACATAGATTACTTGCATTTTTGGCTGTGGCCAGGACAAGAGGTCATACTTGAACCTTATGAAACATAAAGTAAACCATACAAATGGGGTGCACAGTACATTTACAATGACGTTGCTGGCCTTGGAAATTTTTAGCTATGAGATCCTTTCGATGGTGAGGATGTCAGTATCAGTGATGGACCAGGCAATGGTGGAGCCACAATTCTATTTCACATTTAAAAAATACCTATAAAGCTGTATCCTATAAACTATGAACCAAGATCTGAGAAACATAGAAACATAGAAACATAGAAATTAGGTGCAGGAGTAGGCCATTCGGCCCTTCGAGCCTGCACCGCCATTCAATATGATCATGGCTGATCATCCAACTCAGTATCCCGTACCTGCCTTCTCTCCATACCCTCTGATCCCCTTAGCCACAAGGGCCACATCTAACTCCCTCTTAAATATAGCCAATGAACTGGCCTCGACTACCCTCTGTGGCAGGGAGTTCCAGAGATTCACCACTCTCTGTGTGAAAAAAGTTCTTCTCATCTCGGTTTTAAAGGATTTCCCCCTTATCCTTAAGCTGTGACCCCTTGTCCTGGACTTCCCCAACATCGGGAGCAATCTTCCTGCATCTAGCCTGTCCAACCCCTTAAGAATTTTGTAAGTTTCTATAAGATCCCCTCTCAATCTCCTAAATTCTAGAGAGTATAAACCAAGTCTATCCAGTCTTTCTTCATAAGACAGTCCTGACATCCCAGGAATCAGTCTGGTGAACCTTCTCTGCACTCCCTCTATGGCAATAATGTCCTTCCTCAGATTTGGAGACCAAAACTGTACGCAATACTCCAGGTGTGGTCTCACCAAGACCCTGTACAACTGCAGTAGAACCTCCCTGCTCCTATACTCAAATCCTTTTGCTATGAAAGCTAACATACCATTCGCTTTCTTCACTGCCTGCTGCACCTGCATGCCCACTTTCAATGACTGGTGTACCATGACACCCAGGTCTCGCTGCATCTCCCCTTTTCCTAGTCGGCCACCATTTAGATAATAGTCTGCTTTCCTGTTTTTGCCACCAAAATGGATAACCTCACATTTATCCACATTATACTGCATCTGCCAAACATTTGCCCACTCACCCAGCCTATCCAAGTCACCTTGCAGTCTCCTAGCATCCTCCTCACAGCTAACACTGCCCCCCAGCTTAGTGTCATCCGCAAACTTGGAGATATTGCCTTCAATTCCCTCATCCAGATCATTAATATATATTGTAAATAGCTGGGGTCCCAGCACTGAGCCTTGCGGTACCCCACTAGTCACTGCCTGCCATTGTGAAAAGGACCCGTTTACTCCTACTCTTTGCTTCCTGTTTGCCAGCCAGTTCTCTATCCACATCAATACTGAACCCCCAATGCCGTGTGCTTTAAAGTTGTAAACAAATCTCTTATGTGGGACCTTGTCGAAAGCCTTCTGGAAGTCCAGATACACCACATCCACTGGTTCTCCCCTATCCACGCTACTAGTTACATCCTCGAAAAATTCTATAAGATTCGTCAGACATGATTTACCTTTTGTAAATCCATGCTGACTTTGTCCAATGATTTCACCACTTTCCAAATGTGCTGCTATCCCATCTTTAATAACTGACTCTAGCAGTTTCCCCACTACCGATGTTAGACTAACTGGTCTGTAATTCCCCGTTTTCTCTCTCCCTCCCTTCTTAAAAAGTGGGGTTACGTTTGCTACCCGCCAATCCTCAGGAACTACTCCAGAATCTAAAGAGTTTTGAAAGATTATTACTAATGCATCCACAGAAGTGGGATTAGCTTCTTTTTTGAGGTCAACGTGGACTCATAAGGGATGAAAGGCTTGTTTTCCATGCTGAAAATGTTTCTGATTTCCCATATTCCAATGCTGAGAGAAAAAACAATTAATAGCCAATTTGATTTCATGCTGAGAACGAAGACAGTCAGAACCTATCATTCTCGGATGGCTTCAACTTCAGGCCTGAGAAATTAAAGATTTGGAAGTGACTGTGCTTCCAACTGGGCAGGATATAATATTTAAGGTCTCTTTACAACGACCTTAAAATATTTGCAGCATTATGTCAGTGATACAACTCATCTCTAATAAAGACCGCAGATTAATTACATAGATTTATGTCCAAAATGCAACACGTGTAATAATGGCAAATCCTTTTGTACATTACAGCTCTAAGGATTCATGCCAATATGAGCACATCTCACAATTCTATATGTTCTATCTGTATTTGTAATGAATCTTGTCAATTATTAGAGTTGAAGATGGAACAAAAGTCATTTACAAACTTTGTGTTCTGGAATTTAATTATCTTGATCAAGAGATTGTACCATTCATATGTCTCCTGTGAAAATATTTTTGGCAGTGTGAATCTCCAACGAGAGAGAGAGAAAGTTGCAGAGAATTGAAACAGCCCAGTTATTTACAAGGCCAGTTATTTGGTTGAGGCTGAGAAGGTGTTTATTTATTTTCTTAAACAGAAATTGGGTAAATCTGTGTTCACCCATTAACCTCATAGCGAGCTTCTGTAGGCCAGGACAGGCACCCCAAATGGGCAATAACCAGATGAACAGATGTGTAGGAAGGAACTGCAGATGCTAGTTTAAACCGAAGATAGACACAAAAAGCTGGAGTACCTCAACGGGTCAGGCAGCATCTCTGGAGAAAACTTGGAGAAAATCCGACCCGTTACTCCAGCTTTTTATGTCTAACCTAATGAAAAGATTTATCTTTCTAGCTGGAAGGCAGCACTTCTGTGCACGCTGTATCCCAGGAGAGGTAGAAAGAAACCATTCCTGGAATAGTTTGGTGTTGCTGATCTCTGACCTTGAGTGTGGGGCAAAAAGTACTCCAGCATGTTGTGTCTATCTTCGATTTAAACCAGCATCTGCAGTTCTTTCCTGCACACTGCTAAAAAACATACACCATCTTCTACAATACCCACCATGAGTAACTTTATTTCTTCTAATTTATCTTTATCAATCAAACAAGCAGAACCACAATAGTTCATGGCAAAATAAGTCCTATGTACATTAGGTTTAGATTTATTATTGTCACATATAAAAGATTTCTTAAGCATGCTGTCCAAACAGTTCACATATAACATCCACAAATCGTCCATTTTCCCCAGAGATGTTGCCAGACCCACTTATTTACTCCAGCATTTTGTGTTAATCTTGGATATAATTAGGAACTGCAGTTCCTTTTATTACAAGAGAAAAGTAAAAACGACATAAGATTTTACACAAACCTTTTATATCTGACTTCACCGTAAAATAAACTACAAATAGAAATAGTTGGGCAACCAAGGGTCTATTTAATTGGAAGAAATCAACTAATATCAATCAATTAAAGTACTGAAAAATGAATGGACCGGATGGCCTAAATTCTGGGGGTTTAGTGTGGCCAGCAGAAGTTTTGGGAGGTCATGTTGCAGTTGTATAAAACATTGGTAAGACCGCATTTAGAATATTGTGTTATAGGAAAGATATTGTCAAGCTTAAAAGGGTTCAGAAAAGATTTACGAGGATGTTGCCAGGACTAGAGGATGTGAGCTACAGGGAGAGGTTGAGTAGGCTGGGTCTCTATTCCACGGAACGCGGGAGGATGAGGGAAGATCTTATAGAGGTGTACAAAATCATGAGAGGAATAGATTGGGTAGATGCACGGAGACATGCCCAGAGTTGGTGAATTGAGGATTAGAAGACATAAGTTCAAGGTGAGGGGGGAAAAGATTTAATAGGAATCCGATGGGTAACATTTTCACACAAAGGGTGGTGGGTGTATGGAACAAGCTGCCAGAGGAGGTAGTTGAGGCAGGGACTATCCCATCATTCAAGAAACAGTTAGCAGGTACATGGATAGGACAGGTTTGGAGGGATATGGACAAAGCACAGGCAAGTGGGACTAGTGTAGCTGGGACATTGTTGGCCGGTGTGGGCGAGTTGGGCCGAAGGGCCTGTTTCCACACTGTATCACTCTATGACCGATGTTGGGGGAAGTCCAGAACAAGGGGTCACAGTTTAAGGATAAAGGCAAAATCTTTTAAGACTGAGATGAGAAAAAATATTTTTTACACAGAGAGTGGTGAATCTCTGGAATTCTCTGCCACAGAATGTAGTTGAGGCCAGTTCATTGGCTATATTTAAGAGGGAGTTAGATGTGGCCCTTGTGGCTAAAGGGATCAGGGGGTATGGAGGGAAGGCAGGTACAGGATACTAAGTTGGATGATCAGCCATGATCATATTGAATGGTGGTGCAGGCTCGAAGGGCCGAATGGCCTACTCCTGCACCTATTTTCTATGTTTCTATGTCTATGTTTCTATGACTCTAAATGCAGCATGTTTGACTAAATGATTTTGCAAAATACTCCGGATATAGAGAAGCCAATGGATGTCTAGTATTGATTTATTTTTTAAAGCACCTGATAAACATGAAAGTTTACATAAAGTAACAGTTCACGAGTGAGGTAAATTATTTGCAAGGATAAAGATGTGATTCATCACTGAAAACTGAGAAAAGGGTCACTTTCAGATTATAAAACTGTTATTAATGAGGGGTTTATATAATCTGGGCTCGTACTTCATAATCCAGGGTAATGACACAAAAGGAAAGGGCTGAGTGTTATGTACTAAATATTAACAACACACAGCTAAATAGGAAAGCATGTTTAAGGGATTGCAAAATATGGACTCCAGTTAATTGAGTGACAAGAAGTTAGCAATGGCGGGTGATGCAAGGGGAAATGAAGCTAGTAATTTTCCAGAAAGAATAGTAAAATACAATATTTAAAAAATGGCGAGCAAGTAATAAATGTGTTCAGAGGACTGGTTGAAATGCTATATGCAGGGTAAAAGAAATTATAGATTTTGATAGTGCCTTTCACAACCTCAAAGCACTTTAAAATGAATGTAAGGTACACAAAAATGCTGGAGGAACTCAGCGGGTGAGGCAGCATCTATGGAGCAAAGGAATAGGTGATGTTTCGGGTCGAAACCCTTCTTCAGACTGGTGTCAAAATCTTCCCAGGCCCTGCAGGTGCTGTTCTTCTCTATCTCAACATTCTTCTGCAGATTATATACTATCATCCTCCAAAATGTACTCTATTTCTGAGGGCTATTGGGCTTATCACAGTGTGGCTGTGCCAACACCTGCCAAGACACCATAGCTTCAATAATTTGAAATAAAAGAATAATACATATGGTGGAAAGTTGAAGCAGGAACAGAAAATGCAGCAATCATTCGCCAGTTCAGGGAGCATCTGTGGAAAGAACCACTGAGACAAACATGGAAGCATCAGTGCCGCCATGTGGTGAAGGCTAAGCTGCCGGGAAAGCTCCAGACAGCCAGTGCCTCCACTGAGACCATGACTGAATGTCTGGGACAAGCCTAAGACCCTCAGTGCCTCTTACCTGCATCTTACCTGCCCACAGATAACAGGGGATCTCACCCACACATAGAAGCAATGACTGAGCTGCCAGTGTAAGCCTGAGACCGCCAGCGCCTCCTCTCATGACAAGGACGAATGGCAGGGAGAAGCCTGAGATTGCCATGCCTCATCCTTCGAGCCCAGGACTGAGCTGCTGGGTCAAGCCCAAGATTGCCAGCGCCCTGATGACGATTCCTTGAAATCTTGCACCATCCTCCTCTGGAAATATATTGAGTTTCATTATCATCATTATGTCTAGATCCTGGACCTCCATACCCTATAGAATTGTGAGGGTATCTTCATTAGAAAGACTTTGGCTTACTATAACCTTGCCAAAGGCAATTAGGACTAGTTCATAAATGTTGTCAGCAAGGCCCATATCCCAAAAGTGAATTAAAGGAATATTTCTAGCCATTGTGAGAAGGAATGTACACTGCAATTTTAAATTTTACTTCGGAGTCACGTGAGTGACTACGTGAAGAAGCCCGCCAGGCGCATGCGTGTCATTGCGTTACACGCATTGCAACTCGTCATTGTCGGGAGGAAGGACGTTCCTCCCGAACGGCAGGGCTTCGAACCTGCAACAGTAGGTAAGGGAACATCGTTCTATACTTACCTTTTTTCTACAGAAGGCTGTGAAAGCTGGCGGGGGAGGAGTCTGCAAGCAGCAGGCAGCCAGCAACGGCCGGTGGCACGACAGTCCCCCTTAGCGGGAGTCCGTGCGAATTCAGCTCCGGTAGAGAACGCCGACAAGGGAGCCTCCGGAGCCATCAGTCCGACAAACTCGGACAACTGCCCCAAGGACCGACGCTACAGGGGTCTGTGGGCTGCGGAAATCACAGCGGGAGGAAGGACGTTCCTCCCGAACGGCAGGTTGAAAACCAGCAACAACAGGTAAGAGATTTCCTTACCTTTTTCTTGATTGCAGAAAGGCTGCCGAGCTGCCGCTGAACAGCAGCAGGCAGTCAGCAACGGACGTCGGCACCACTATCTCCCATAACGGGAGCGAGTGCCAAACTTCACCCCAAACGGGTGGAGGAAATCGGAGCCAACAACCCACAAAGACAGTGGGTTGTATTTGTGCTCTGTCCCCTTTTTAATATTAGGGGACAAAAGGAGATTGCGCTCCTGCCGTGGCTAAACCAGGTGGAGTAAGCGCAACAGGGGACTACAGCTGCGGCCGGAATCGGCTCCCGTAATGGGAATAGCTGTGCCTGACTTTCGCTCCCGCACCGGGCCGGGCGGGAGAGGGAGCAAAACTAATGTTTCCCCGCGCTAGGTCTGTACAGGAGGGGAAGCTGGACAAAGGAGTGTCCACAGTGCTGCTAGTGAAGCTGGCTGGGGGAGACAGCAAAGTCACAGGCAGCCGGCAGCAGCAGCCAAAGGCATGTTTATCTCCCGTAATAGGAAGAGCAGTGCCGACTTTTGGTCCCGCGCGATCCAGAACAACACAGCCGGGCGGGAGACCATTCAAATGGGGCCGTTGACAGTCATTAACGGCAGCAGACGGGTTAGAATGACGCTCACCCGTAGCAATGGACCTGCAGGTAAGAGCTGCGGTCTTTTTTTTTTTGCATTTCTATGCTGATTGCAGGTGCAGAAAAAACGGGCTGCGACAAAGCTGGTGGGCTAGATGGAATCAGCTGTGCACAGATGTCCTCCACACCGGCCATATCCACTCCACGGAAGGACGGTAAGGGCAAAGCTGGAGAAGGAGGACCGTGGAGCAGCGGGCAGCCAGCAGCAGCCAGCGGCACTTGGATCACCCGTTGTGGGATCAGCTGTGCCCGATGTCGCCTCCGCACCGGCCAGATCCACGCGGCCGGGCGGAAAGGCTAGACACAAAACAAACAAGGTCATGGACTCAGAGGAGTCCGACTTTGAATCACCGCCGACGGCCAGCGCCCGAGAGCGCTGGAGCGGGAAGAAGCGGTGTATGGAGCTTTGCTCCAACGTGACAGACTCCGGGACATGGAGTCGGGTCACTGTGGGCCCTATGATAACCCACAGCAGTACCTCTTTAAGGGCTGCACAGTGCTTCTACCTCATCAGAGGGAAGCACTGCGGGTCAGTTCTGGGCTGACCTGGAAGAGGGGTCCGCAGAAGAAAGTGTGCAAGGGGTGCAGGAACAAGAGAACCTACTGGAACCTA
Organism: Amblyraja radiata; assembly: GCF_010909765.2. Taxonomy (NCBI): domain Eukaryota; kingdom Metazoa; phylum Chordata; class Chondrichthyes; order Rajiformes; family Rajidae; genus Amblyraja; species Amblyraja radiata. Next base: position 5,181,385 of record NC_045980.1, read on the forward strand.
GCACCCCCACGCACCCACCAGCAAAACTGGTGAAAGCTCGAAGGACCGGTACTCAAAAACATGAGTCTTTTAGGCCATGGCCCAGACCGGCCTTCTCGGAGAATGCGGGTCCTCCAACGCCAACCAAACCGTAAATCCAGACCCCAGCGCTACAACAGCGAAGAACCTACAAAAAGGTAAACTGGTAACTATGGAGGTAGGTGGGTCTGGTTCCCTACAAACAGTGGGCACGGAGATTGGGTGGAGATAACACTCTCTTCTGAATGCATGGAGCATGATAACAACCGATATCTACATCTTAAGCAGTATCCACGGATATACAACAGAGTTTATACACAAGTACAGCCCTCCAGTTCAACATATACTGAACCGAATGTTCGTGCTTTCTGATAAAGAAAATCAAAAGCGCAAGCTGAACTGAAGCGGCTTTACATAAAAGGTGTAATTGAGAAAACTCAACACGAACCATTAAAATTCGTGTCCAATATATAAACAAAAAGATGATGGTCATCGCATCATCATAGATCTAACAAAATAGATACCTTTGTTACTGCTTAACAATTAATTCCCAAAGGTTACTTCAATGGCCAGCATCATTTTAAAAGATGCTTACTATTCAGTGCCTATACGAGGTGACCACAGATGTTACTTAAATTCAACTGGATGGGACAACTCTAGCAGTATAAAGCACTGCTAAATGGGTTATCATCAGCACAGGCTGTTCACAAAAAATTTTGAAACCAGCCCAAGCGTTTCTACGGAAACGTATACACATGGTCATGGCATATGATATAAGATTAGAGAAATAATTTATTGCCACACAGCCAGGCTGGTGGAAATTTGGGTTGTCTGCTGCGATACAATAATAAAGAACACACAACCACAATAAAACTGTAACACAAACATCCACCACAGCATTCATCACTGTGGTGGAAGGCACAAAATTTGGCCAGTGCTCCTCCATTTCCCCCCCGTGGTCAGGACCAGAGTCCAGAGTCAGTCCAGGATCGGCTCTTCCTTACCGGAGACCGCGGCTTTAAGTTGTTGTAGGCCGCAGGCCGGCGGTCAAGATTTAAAGTCCCCGCCGCAGCCAGAAGCACCGTAGACTGCAGGGCCGGCGGTCGAAGCTCCCCTCCAGGGGTGATGGTAAGTCCATGCCGGACCCGCGGTAGAAGTCGCCCACGGGCCGGCAGTGATGGCTTCTTCTTCCCCCGGGTTCCCAACGTGAGATCCCGGGCTGTAGACGCCGCACCAGCTGGAGCTCTGCAGACCGCGACTTCAGGCTGCGACTTCAGGCTGCCGGCTGCCCCGAGCGAAACATACTCATTATGTGCAAAAACTTTGGAATTGGCAAAACAAACTGTAACAGCCACAAAAAAGTTATTTGGGGAACTGGGATTCATTTCATCCAGTTAAATCTAAACTAACGTCTCCCACTACTATGGACTACCTGGGGTTTCACCATTGACTCAGTTCACATGTCGGTGACTCTGCCTAAGGGAAAGGCTACAGATTTAATAGAGGCTTATAAAAACCTCACTGACATCAGCAAACCATCCATCAGATTGGTAGCCAAAGTAATTGGCATAATGATGGCTGCCTTTCCAGCCACACAATTTGGACCTCTACATTACCAAAACATACAGAGAGCAAAAAACAAGCACTCTAAATTATGCAGGTCACTTTGACAGATCTGTGAAACTACCAATCAGGCTAAAATGGAACTAAAATGGTGGATAGATAACTCTGGCCTTGTTCCTATCCAAGCATTGTCAGTAACCTTTTCCATGGTACTACAAACTGATGCCAGTACAATTGGTGCGGAGCCACCAATACCAATACCACCGTGGTAGCATACATTAACCACAGGGTGGAAACAAATCGACATCATGTGACAATCTGGCCATACAAATTGGCAATGGTGTCTCCAGAAAGATATTTCGATATCAACCACTTATCTACCAGGAAGACTAAATTCAGTGGCAGACACCAGGTCCCAGTTATCAAGTTATGTTACACAGGAACCAGACCCTGGGGCAGCGGCGACAGATGCATTTTTCGGTGCATTGGAGGGGAGGGGAAATTGTTTATTTACGCATTCCATCCTTTCCTGCCTCATCAGTCGGGTATTAAGGAAATACAACAGACTCTGCATCTGGAATTGGTAGTACCCGATTGGCCTACACAACCATGGTTCCCAGTGGTATCAAACATGGAATCAGAGACATGAACATCCCGTCTGTTCTGGAATATCTGGCAGGCCTCCACTACGATGAGGGGCTCAGTTACAGTGCCATCAACTGCGCCAGAAGTGCCCTATCGACTTACCTATGGCAGGGGACAGACCATTACACTGTTGGGACTGACCCACTGGTACAAAGCCTATGAGGAGTACCAGATACTCCCATATATGGGATGTGAGTATAATCCTGAAGATGCTCAGGAATTGGTCTCCAGCAACAGTTCTGTCCTTACACAGACTGACATTAAAACGGTCATGCTAATGGTATTGGTCACGGCACAAAGGATACAGTCACTGCAAAACAAGACTGGACAACATGACTTTCTCAACGGAAAATATTACGTTTCATATTTATGAGATAGTAAGCAGAACAGAAACTGGTAAGTTCTCGTTTAATCTTACTATTAAAACTGAAAATGCTGGGAAGACACAGTGGGTCTGGCAGTTTGCATCTGTAGTTTTTGTAAATTTTCAACACTGTAATGTAAGCAGAACAGAAACTGGTAAGTTCTCGTTTAATCTTACTATTAAAACTGAAAATGCTGGGAAGACACAGTGGGTCTGGCAGTTTGCATCTGTAGTTTTTGTAAATTTTCAACACTGTAATGTAAGCAGAACAGAAACTGGTAAGTTCTCGTTTAATCTTACTATTAAAACTGAAAATGCTGGGAAGACACAGTGGGTCTGGCAGTTTGCATCTGTAGTTTTTGTAAATTTTCAACACTGTAATTCAAATTTGCTCATCTGCACATTCACAACCTGCTTCTCAACATATCTTGAATAAACTACTGGCAATTAACGGAATCAAGTGATAGGACTATTGAGCTGCACATTATTTATCATTCATTTAATGAGACAACTCATAACACACAGCACATAGTGCCTCTCACACCGTAGTGACAAATTGCACTGCAGTTAATATACAATTCTGTAGTGTCTTGGCAAATAGCGGGTTCTGGAAATAAAATCAGGATCTCTGTAGCACAACCTGTGCAAGCTCTCAGGGCATAGATATGCAAAACAAACTCTCATTGGGAGTAATCAAGGTTCAGTAAGTTTTATGCTATATTTATTATATTCTTGTAATTTCCTTCAGAAATTGCATTTATCATGCTTGGCTTCTTTTAGTTTGAAATGACAACTAATAAAAAAAACATTTCTCAACAATGAATTCAATTCATCAAATAAATAAGGAACATGACTGCTGATATAGGGCTCTTACTGGAATAACAAAATGAGCTTTAAAATGTAATAGTTTAGTATTTTTAATATTTTATTGCTGAACCGTTCTTATCGATTCAAGAGCATTTTATGCTCCACTATTTTTCAGTTGCATGTTTAAATTTTGTAATTATTCTCAGGTATAATGGGTAAGCAATTTCAATTAACCTCAATCTTTTCTGTAGACCATCAAATCTAACGTGGGCATAACATTGACAGAATTTGGAAACAAAGTGATGTAGAACTTGACATTGATATGCAAAGAACATGCTATTTCTAATGACAAGGGTATAAGGTGGACACTTTAATGTAAATTTGTTGATTATAAGAACTTGTAACCTAGGAGATAAATATATTAAAGAACACCTATCTGTGTGCATGCATTGACTACTCATGAGGAATACAACACAGTTCAGATTTCTCATATTTTAATGATCAGCTTGACGGCAAGAATTAGGTTTGATGTCACAAAATGTAGCAGTAAGATAGAAGGGGAAATCAGGCCAAGTCTACTTCCAGTACACCCTGACATTATAGCCACAGCACCAACTGTTTTATTTATTCCTGATAGCCACAGGCTCATTACAAGTTTAACTTTATATGCAATTAACAACAAGATAAAACCTTGAATTAAAACAGTAAATGCCTAAAAACTCAACAAGTCAGCCAGCATCCACGAAGAGAGATGCATAGTTATGTTTTCAGGCTGATTATTATAACTAGAGACCTTTAGAAAACAGGCATGTTTATATTTGCAGAGGAGAAGCAATGCATGTGTTAGGGTGGAACCCGACAGAATGGATAGCACAGATTGGTGTTCATTAGTTGCAGCTAATCTGTCTATAGAATGTGTAAATAGAGAGATGCCAAAGGAGAGAGGAAAATAAAAGAATAAATGGCGATGGGCGGCACGGTGGCGCAGCGGTAGAGTTGCTGCTTACAATGTTAGAGACCCGGGATCAATCCTGACTACGGGTGCTGTCTGTATGTTCTCCCTGTGGCCTGTATGGGTTTTCTCCGAGATTTTCGATTTCCTCCCACACTCCAAAGATGTACAGGTTTGTAGGTTACTTGGCTTGGTGTAAATGTAAATTGTTCCTTTGTGTGTGTAGGATAGAATTAGCGTGCAGGGATTGCTGGTCGGCGAGGATTTGATTGGCCGAAGAGCCTGTTTCCATGCTGTATCTCTAAACTAAACTTAACGAAACTAAACCGCTGGTACTGTGAGCTACAGGATATGGTTGGTGGAAATCTTAATTCACGAAGAATGCTGGAAACACCCAGCAGATTGGCTGACGTTTGTGGAAACAGAAGAATTATGTTAAATCAAAACAGGCCACAGATCGAAAAGCAAAAAAATCTGCAGGTGCTGGAAACCTTAAATAAAACAGGAAATGGTAACCAGGCCAGAAGAATGCTCTAGATTGAGAAAAAATAACTATTATCTTAGCTCAGCGAATGCCTGTTCCCCCACCATGAGAAGTTATCGACCCTAAACGGCTAACCTGTTTCCCCAGACAATCCAACAAGCACTCACAGTATATTCTGCTCCAACACCAAAACTGGCTAGTTTTGGCAAAAACTGAAATGGTTGGCCATCTGAAATTGCTAAATTTAATTCATTATTGGACCCCAAGGGTTCAAGGATGCATAAATAGAAGCTGCAAATGTTGCCCCCTCAAGCGTACATTGGACTTTGTTGGAACAGTGTAAGAGCCCAATGATAGAGAGGTCAGAGTCAGGATGGGATTACAAACTAAGGTGATTCTTGTGGACTGACTGACACTCCATTGTGAGCACCAAATGCAATATATCACGATGGAAGAAGGACAAATGAATTGGTGATTCACTGAATGGAACATTTAGGTCCCTGGATAGGGGGAAGGGAAGAGGTAAAAGGGCAGATGTTACACTGTCTTCCACGAGAAGCTGTGCGTGTGTTAGTGGAGAGGGAAAATCCATACGTTGTATGTATGGGTCAGGAGTTGTTGGATGATGACAACCCAGAAACACAAGTTCAAATTACCCCATGACAGCAATATAGTTTAAATCCAGTTCAGGGCCTGTCCCACTTTCACGACCTAATTCACAACCTTTTTTACTCGTGGACATATTTCATCCAGCTCGAAAAACGCCCCAACCTACTTGATGCCACGAGTACCTACGACTAGCATCATGACCTACCTACGACCTTGTGACGACCATGCTGCGAGTATGAGTCAAGCAAACTCGGCAGAGGTCCTGAATTAGGTTGTGAAAGTGGGACAGGCCCTTTAGTAGTCAAGAATATTTTTGTAAATAAAAGCTACTGAGTAATGATGACCATGAAACTATTGAACATTTCTACAAACTCACTTGGTTCTCTTTTATACCTCATCGAGGAAAGCTGCCATTCCTTACCTGATCCAGCCTATGTGACTCCAGGATCACAATGTTATGGTTGACTCTTAAATGGCCCAAAAAGCCAATCTATTCTGCAGCAGTTTAGGATGGACAATAAATGCAAAGCTAAATAATATTGCAAGTGATGCAAAGTAAATAATATTGTGATGAAGAATCAATGAAATAATAAGACATTCATACGTCAAAACTAACCGGTAGTGGTTCTGGTCAATCGGCTAGATCCAAAACAAGTTGATGTATAGATACAGGAGCATTGCTTAAGAAGTCAAAGGTGAGTGGGGCCATAAACTGGTGGAAGATAATCATATTTTCTATGGAATAAATATGGAACTAGCAGCCTTTGTGAAAATTACTATAGGATAGAACAAAAGACAATGGAGACTGTAGGTGGTCCAAAAACCACAGGCACTTAACACTATCATCTTATTAATGACTGCATTTGGTGAATGTTTTAGCTGCCTAATATTTAGCAGTAATTTGATACTTATGCAGCCCATCCGATAAATGAATATTAAACAAAATCCTGCATTTAATATTGTGCGCATTAAACACAAAAATAAATAATACTTATTTTACTTTGAATACAATTGTCTCAACGATTCTCAGATACAGTGGATCTAATTCAAAACTGGAATCAAATGCAGATAATGTACATTTTAAGTTGCGGCTGTTGCTTTCAATAATACGTGCTTTGTGCAGGCATGCTCCAGGTCTTCAGGTCATGCTCCGTATTACAGGTCATCCCTAAATTCTGATACTTTCAGTGGACAAGTCCTTTGCTTCGTGCTTGAAATCCATTCCCAGGAATGGAAGCACTAACAGAATCATTATAGCAATATACAAATAGTTCCTGTGCGCACTGCTATGCCAGGAACTTGGCAGGCATCAACTTGTATGAATCCACTAGGCAGTGGCATCTGTCTCATGGTAAACTCTTCATGGTGCTCAGACGTGACTATCCTGTCCAACTCCTGCTATTCGCAGCTGAAACACTTGGCGGTGAAGTGCCGTCCCTTCTACCTCCCGAGGGAATTCATCGCCATCATTATGATTGTGATGTATATGCCACTGCAGGCAGACGTCCATCTAGCACTGGAGGAGCTACATGACGTGGTCAACAAACACCAGACAGCACATCCTGACCCTTTCCTATCACAGTCGGGGACTTCAATAAGGCCACTTTGAAGAGATCATTCCCACACTACACCAGCACGCATTCTGCAACCGCAAGCCTTGGATAAACCAGGATCCACAATCTTCGGAGGGTCAGATCTCGGGCATTCAAGTCTGGAGACATAGAGTCATATAAGAAGTTCAGATATAACCTCGATGTCATCAAAAAGATTAAGAGAGACTTTCGCCCTAAACCGGAGGATGAGAAGGATGTTCGGCAGCAATGGCAGGGTTTCTACACCATCACGTCCTACAAGGCGAAACCAAGTGACACCTCAAACAACAGCATGACATCACTCTCGGATGAGCTCCATACATGCCATGTACGCTTCAAAAGGGAGACATTGATGTGCCTCCCTGGACCCCCATAACTCCTGATGGTATTGCAATCTCAGTCACCAATGGCCAAGTGAGAAGATCCTTCAGGATGCTGAACTCTCGGAAAGCATCTGCACCTCATTTTTTTTTTTTTTTTTTTTTTTTTTTAAATCAAAAATATTTATTCAAATATTAAAATTGTATTTACAATACAATAAAACAAAACACCACCATAATACAAGATGAACAAATATGCTAAGCAACTGCTAAACAACTATATTACAATCCTTGTCAAGGATACATTCAACCCGCCTCGGTGCCCAGCGGTAGCGGAACTCCCTCAGGGTGCCCGTAGACAGGGCGTATTCCCTTTCCATCCGCACCCGGGCACGGACGTAACCCCGGAAAAGGGGCAGGCAGCCGGCTCGGGTAGAGCCCTCCACTGTCTGGCGCCTTGACTCACGGATGGCCAGCTTGGCCAGGCCCAGGAGCAACCCAACCAGGACATCTTCAGCCCTACCCTCTCCCCTACGCACAGGGTGTCCAAAGATGAGGATGGTGGGTGAGAAATGCAGCCAGAAGGCAAGGAGCAGCCCCTTTAGGTATTGAAACAGTGGCTGCAGCCTCACGCACTCCATGTACACGTGGTACACAGACTCTTCCAGCCCGCAACAGTGGCAGGCGGCTGGCGAGTCTGTGAACCGCGAGAGAAACAGGTTGCAGGGAACACCTCGATGCAGTACCCTCCACCCCAGGTCCCCAATGTAGAGGGGGAGAATCCCTGCGTAGAGGGACCCCCACCGGGGGCCCCCCATCTGCACCTCATGGCGTACCCGATCGTTTTCTCAATATCAATGTGGGTCAACAGACTGGGATTTTTGCGGACATCTTCAACCTCTCATTACTGAGGTCTGAAGTTCCTACCTGCTTTAAAATGGCATCAATAATACTGGTGCCTAAGAAGGGGAAGGTGACATGTTTTACGGACTATTGTCCGGTAACAATAATGTCAGTGGGGATGAAGGGCTTTGAGAGGTTGGTTATGGTGCATATCAACTCCCACCTCAGCAAGAACTCGGACTACCTGGACAATGAACACTCATACGTCAAGCTGTTGTTCCATAGACTACAGCTCGGCAATCAACATCATCATCCCGTCCAAACTTGTTGCCAAGCGCAGGGAAATGGGTCTCTGCGCATGTCTTTGTAACTGGACCCTCAATTTCTTCATCATTGGAACACAATCGATCTGAACAACATTTCCTCCTTGATAACCATCAGCACAGGAGCACCTCAAGACTGTGCACTCAGCCCCCTGCTCTACTCTATGTATACCCATTACTGTGTAGCCAGACACCGTTCCAACTCCATCTTGAAATTTGCTGACAACACCAGCATTGGACGAATCATGAATAATGATGAGTCAGAGTATGAGAGGGAGATCGATCGTCTGACCGAATGGTGCCAGATCAACAACCTTGCTCTCAACATCAGTAAAACTATGGAACTGACTTTCGATCTTAGAAGTGGAATGTTGCAGATCCACAAACTTGTCTTCTTCCAACAGGTCAGTGGTGGCAAGAATGAACAACTTCAAGTTCCTAGGAGAACACATTGAATGGTTGCATCATACCCGTAACCCGTATGCTCACGAATGAAGACGATTGCAAAAAGTGGTGAATACTCCCTGTTCCATCGCAGGTACTGACCTCGCCACCATCAAAGGGTCTATAAGAGGCGCTATCTCAAAAAGGCAGCATTATCAAGGGCCTACACCACCCTGGCCTCATGCTTATATTACCCCTGCCATCGGGAAGGTATAGGAGTCTGAAAACTCTAATGTCTAGGGATCAGGGACAGCTTCTTCCCAACAAGCATCAGGCTATTCAACACTACGAACTCCAACAAAACACCAAATTGCCTGGGCTGCACTGGAGACTTGGGGCTTTGTTTTGTTTTTGCACTATATTGGGATTGTTATTTATTGAACTTATTGTTTTTTTAGTTTGTTTATTATATTATCTATTGAGTACTGTGTTTACAGACCAGTTGTGCTGCTGCTGCAAGTGAGAATTTGATTGTTGCATCCCAGTGCGTATGACAATAAAATACGATTGACTCAAGAGCATAAAGCCATCAGTTTATGTTACTCAATTACATTAATGTAAAATAACAATAGTCACTGAAATATCTAGGAGCTATTCTAATATTTACCCATCCTCCTTATATAAGTAAGTAAGCAAGTTTATTGGCCAAGTATTCACATACAAGGAATTTGCCTTGGTGCTCCGCCCACAAGTAACAACGTGACATACAGTGACAGTTACGAATGACTCAGAAAACACTAAACATTCACAATAATAAAACATTAATGATGAAACATTGATCAAGCATGTGAACCAACAAAATACCAGATCAAAGGGAGGCTACAGATTTTTGGCTGTTGAGTAGAGCAACTACTCGTGGATAAAAGAGGGGTTTCGGCCCGAAACATTGCCTATTTCCTTCGCTCCATAGATGCTGCCGCACCCGCAGAGTTTCTCCAGCAATTTTGTCTACCTTCGATTTTACAGCATCTGCAGTTCCTTCTTGAACACTCGTGGATAAAAATAGTTTTTATGTCTGGCTGTGGCAGCTTTGACAGTCCGGAGTCGCCTTCCAGAAGTGTTTCAAAGAGTTTGTGGCCAGGGTGAGAGGGGTCAGAGATGATCTTGCCCGCTCGCTTCCTGTCCAAAACACTCTGTTTGTACATGTATCTAAATGTTGGGGATAACATATTTAATTGGTGCCGCTTATGCAAAGTTTAAATGTAATGTTTATATTTAAGGGCATCTTAATGGAATGTAAAGTTAAGATATTTAAGTAACAGAGTCCATATGGTGTTTTCACCTCCAATAACCCTTCACCACATCTGCTGAACTCTGGCTCCGAGATTAAAAGCATCTGAAGGCTCCTGGAGAAGGGCCTGCAAAATGTCTGGTATTCTCTATTGATAATACAACAAGAGGATTTGAATCTGGGAATCAACACTGAATGGCACTTTACATTAGAATGCCATGCTGTACAAAGTACAATACCAAAGGATGGGGGATGGGGTAAAAGGAGCGAATTAATAATATTAATATAACTAGATTATGTGGGACCCGTTGGGTCACATGTTCACACAGGAGGGCTGGTCCCCCAACGCACTATTCCACCTCTCCACCAAGTGCAGTTAGATATCATTTCAAGCAGGGTGCAAGGCCACCAAATTGAAGTGCAGTTTCTACCACTTCAAGCAGGGTGCAAGTCCACCAAATTCAAATGCATTTTCATGCCATTTCAAGCAGGGTGCAAGTCCACCAAATTCAAATGCAGGTTCATGCCATTTCAAGCAGGGTGCAAGGCCACCATATTCAAATGCAGTTTCATGCCATTTCAAGCAGGGTGCAAGGCCACCAAATTCAAATGCAGTTTCATACAATTTCAAGCAGGGTGCAAGGCCACCAAATTCAAATACAAGATAGAAGATACAAGATACATTTATTTGTCACATGTACCAATTGGTACAGTGAAATGTGTGGTCGCCATACAGCCATACGAGTAATAAAGTGCACATAACACAAAGTCTTAACACAAACATCCCCATACAGCAGGATCAAAGTTTCCCACTGTGAGGAAAGGCTCCAAAATTCAGCAATCCTCCTCTGTTGTCCTCCCGTGGTCGGGGGGGCTCCCAACCCCTCCCCCCCCCCCCCACCCCTGCTGTCTCTGCTACGAGCGGCCCGATGTTCAGGCCCGCTCGCCGGGGTGATGGAAGTCCGACGTTGGGACTGGAGAACATCCTCAGCGGCTTGGACAGCTGAGTCGTGCACCTCCTACCAGAGTCCGCGGCTCCCAAAGTCCACAGGCCGCACTGGGCGGAGATTCTACGCTGGCGGCCCTCGGCAAAGGGCCCCAGGACTCCGCGATGTTGTTCACGCCGGCCACTCCGCGATGTTGTTCAGCGCCGGCCGTGTTGGAAGTTCTTCAAACCACAGCTCCGTGATGTTGGAGCAGCGGCCCAACACTCCGGAGCTTCAACGGCGATCCCAGGTAGGCATCCGCCCGCTCCGTGGTGAATCCAGCGCTGCGCCGCCGCTGCTGCTGGTGCTTTGGTCCTATCCCCGGCAGGAAAAGCCGCTCCAATCCAGTTGGTAGGCCGCGAGGAGGGGGGCGAGGACGCGGCTCGGAGAATAGTCGCGTCGTCGCCAGGAAGTGACTGAGAAACAGTTTCCCCCTTACCCTACCCACCCCCTCCCCCACATAAAAAAGCTAAAGAATCCCCAAAACTTTAAAACTGACTAAAATGTTTTTAAAAGATTGAAAAACAACAGGCTGTAGGCAGAGGCTGCCTTCAATGCGGCGCCCCTAGTGACACAGTTTCATACCATTTCAAGCAGGGTGCAAGGCCACCAAATTCAAATGCAGTTTCATACCATTTCGATTTAAATCTTTTTATTTGAATTTCACAGCAATTTGCATACATACAATGATAACAGACAGTGACAGTCAAGGCATAATTGTGCAACAGTATGTAGGCGACCCTCAAAGCCCTTGCCCTTACCCTTACCCACCTTCAACCCACCCGAATCAGGTCGGAACCAAACGGGGACAAACAACACTCACATACACACACATCCACACAAATATGGTAAGATAAACGAAACAAAAAGTTTTTTCTAAAATCAACATACAGTGCAAACAGGAAGTGGTCAAGTTTAAACTTTTAATTATATGCTTTTTCAAACCAACTACCGCATTTGCTTTGCTTTCTCAAACCTACCACCATCACTTTTGCTTAGCTTTTTCAAACCAACCATCACCACTTTTGCTTAGCTTTTTCAAACCAACCACCACCACATTTGCTTTGCTTTTTCAAACCAACCACCACCACATTTGCTTTGCTTTTTCAAACCAACCACCACCACATTTGCTTTCCTTTTTCAAACCAACCACATTTTCATTTTCAAACCACATTAAGGGCACTCACAGGTCAGTAAAACCACACTCACAGTTTATTAAACATGTGTTCAGTGTTCAGTGTTATTCTCAGCTCAGACAGAGTGGTGACCTCTCGCTCCCCCATCTTGCAGAGACTGAGGCACGTCCACACTTCCGGGTTTTATAGTCCCTCCTCCCTCACACCGAAAGTTGGCGTGATTGACAGGAGAGAGAGGCTCAACATTTTTTAAACATTAATAAGTCCTTTATTTTTCATCGATGGGAAAAATCCTCTTGTCCTGCACAGCGGAGGGGGACTCTGAGCAAGATGGCCAAAAATCACAGCCGTAAGTTGTAGTGTTTTTTTCTAAAAGCAATATGCAGTACAAAAAGGTCAAGATTTGAGTTTTAGCTATATAGATATATTGTTTGTTTTGTTTTTGTCTTTTGTTTTTACCTTGTTTGGGATGTGTTTACCTTGTGTGGGACTAAAGATGGAAATTAGCCACTGGCTACAATCTTGCATATTACATGCAAATGTTTATTAATATGCACTGTCCCTAATAAAATCAATTCATTCAAGTGTGTGAGTGTGTGTGGGGGATGGTTAGTGTGTATGTGACGCCAAAGGCGCCCCCCCCCCCTCCCACAACCGCGTGTTGAGGGGACGGGACCCGATGGGTCCCCCCTTGGTCTAGTATGATATGAAAGCCTTGAGGTAAAAACTTGCTCAAATGTTTTAGTGTAAACTTTCACCTTTCCTGAGCAACAGTACACTAATTTCCAACAAACTGCATGCATGTTAGGCCTGGAGATTTAATGCAGTCAAATATGAGATACATAAAAAACTCACCTATTGGGAACAAGGCTAGATATCTAAAACACATAATGTTTGGGACAAAGACCCATCATTTATTTATTTGCCTCTGTACTTATTTATTTGCCTCTGTACATTTGAGATTTGTAATAGAAAAAAATCACATGTGATTTAAGGGCACATTGTCAAATTTTATTAAAGGCCATTTTTATACATTTTTGTTTCACTATGCAAGGGCGCGTGTCTGGCTGCCCGTCGTTGCTTGTCTGGACATCCGCATGAACCCCAGGCAGTCTTAGCCTACGAACGTCAAACTCTCCTGAACGTCCGAGCCTCTGTCATGAATTTCTTCATTCGAGGACCTGGACAAAACTTCCTCCAACCATCGCTCCTCGCTCAACCCCCGGTCGGTGTGCGGGCCCGGCCTTACAGCCATCGCCGCATGTACTGAGCCAGGAGGCGGAGTAAACACGTGGGCGCCCTGGAAAGGCTGAAGAATCTCGCCCGCGCTCACCCAACATCGGCCTACCTCCCCCAGCGCTGCGAAGTCGGACCTGGTCGGCCCTACCGCTCCTTCCTTCGGCGATCCCTCGAACTCAGGTATGCCTCTCTACCTTCGATCATTCCGGTCCCGTCTGTCAGCCCACGGGCTCCCAGCCAGGCCCTCTGTTAAACGCAGCGGTGTGGTCTCCCTGAACCTCCGCCCACTGGCGTGGGAGTCGTTAACGGACCACAACTTACCTGCTGCCCCTGCTAAAGTGGCCCTGATCAACACAAGATCCTTATCGAACAAAACCTTAATTCTCAACGACTTCTTCACCACCCGTGGATTGGACTTTTTACTGGTCACAGAAACCTGGCTTAATCCTGGTGAGCTCGCTCCAGTCGTGGAACTCTATCCTGATAACTGTAACTTTTTCAGCTCGCCCAGGCTCTCCGGACGCAGTGTGGGCCTAGCCGCTGTGTTTAAGAAACATTTCAACTGCTGCCTCCTGAACGTTGATCATCTCTCCAGCTTCGAACATCAACTAATTATAGTAGGTCTAGTCTATCCACTTTTAATAGTTCTTGTGCATCGACCACCAAAAATGCATAAGGACTTTATCACACAATTTGTTGATCTTATCTCTAGCTTTTTGCCCAAATTCGCCCGGGTCTTGATTCTTGGTGATTTTAACATTCATGTCTGCTGTCCTACTAAGCCTCTTGTGAGTGAATTTATGAACCTGGTTGAGTCCTTCAATCTGACTCTACTTACCACTGGACCCACTCACAAGCTTGGCCACACACTCGACCTGGTGCTATCGTCCGGTCTCCCAATTTGTAATATAGAAATTAATGATGCTTGTTTGTCAGATCATAGTGCAATTATATTTGATGCATCTCTGTCTTTCTCTCCCTCAAAATCTCATCTCCCTGTTCGTTACTCCCGCTACATAAACTCATTGATTGCCAGTAAGTTCTCTGAGGCTCTCATAGCTGCCCCCGACATCTGCACCATCGAGGCTTCACCCCCCCCCCCCCCCCCCCCCCCCATCTCAGCACAGACGACCTCATTCTTCTATTCAATACCACTTGCTCTTCCATCCTGGATTCTGTTGCTCCTCTTGAAATGAAAAAGCCTAAGCCTAAAGGTTGGCCCTGGCTCAATGACACCACCAGAGCCCTAAGACGAGAGTGCAGAAAATAAGAACGGCAGTATAAATGTGATTAGCTTAAAATTTTCTTCGAATTTGTGAGAAACAATCTTCTCAAATACCAGGAAGCTGTAAAGTCTGCGAGAACACAATACTTTTCCGACCTTATTTCCACAAACGCTCATAATCCAAGTTCCTATTTAGTACTATTACCTCTGTCATATGTCCTGCCCCCAGTACCAGCTTAGCTGGGTCCCCTGCCAAGTGTAAAGAATTCTCTACATGTTTCACCAAGTTGAGAACATTAGAACGAATATTTCCCCTCCCACCCATGACCTAGCTGTCTCATTGGTCTATTCTTCTAAATTAGATTGTTTCCAACCTGTTACTCTATCCTCCCTTGTAAAGCTTGGCTCCACAATGAAACCTGCAACCTGCCCCCTCGACGTTGTCCCCACTGCCCTTCTGAAGGATGTCATTGCAATAGCCGGTCCCAGCATCCTCTCTATCATCAACAGTTCTCTGGCCACTGGCGCTGTTCCAACCTGTTTCAAGCATGCGGTGGTCCAGCCCCTCCTGAAAAAACCTAACCTAGACCCCACCTTGCCAAGTAACTACAGACCTATTTCCAAACTACCTTTCCTCTCAAAAGTCCTTGAAAAGGTAATTCTAAATCAACTAATGCCTTATCTACACCAGAATACCATCCTGGAAAGTTTCCAATCAGGTTTCAGGGCCCACCACAGCACAGAATCTGCCTTGTTGAAGGTACACAACGACCTGCTTCTCGCCATTGACTCTGGCGACTGTGCAATTCTGCTCCTTCTCGACCTCAGCGCAGCGTTTGATACAGTGGACCACACCATCCTAATTGACCGTCTCCAGTACGAGGTTGGTATTGATGGCACTGCCCTGAGCTGGTTCGTCCCCTACCTCAAAGGTAGGAGTTTCTCTACCAACTTAGGCAATTCTTTCTCATCCCCGGCTAGCCTTTTCTGCGGGGTGCCACAAGGCTCCATCCTTGGCCCCATTCTCTTCTCTCTGTACATGCTCCCCCTCGACCAAGTCATTCAAAGGCATGACATTTCTTTCCACTGTTATGCAGAGATGACACACAGCTCTATCTCCCCCTGAAACCCAACAACCGGTCCAATTTAATCAGCTTCATGCACTGCCTCGAGGACATAAAATGCTGGATTGCCCAGAACTTCCTCCAACTAAACGAGAGCAAGTTTGACGTCATCCTACTCGGCCCCTCCGACTCCATCAAAACCATAACAGGCAGCCTTGGAAGCCTAACCTCCTTAGTCAAACCGCACGTCAAAAACCTTGCCGTGATATTTGACTCCGCATTAAAGTTTAACAAGCAAGTCAACTCTATGGTAAAAGCTAGTTTCTTCCAGCTTCGTACCATAGCTAAAATCAAACCATTCCTCCAATTCGACGACCTTGAAAAAATCATCCTCGCATTTATCTCCTCCCGCCTTGATTACTGCAACTACCAAAACACTGGCATCAGCCAATCATCCCAGTCCCACCTGCAATTGGTTCAAAACGCCGCAGCGAGATTTCTGACTGGTACCCATGAAAGGGAGCACATCACCCCGATTCTGGCCTCTCTCCACTAGTCTTCCAGTACGGTACAGAATCAACTTCAAGCTCCTCTTATTCGTATACAAAGCCCTTAACAGGCTTGCCCCCTCCTATATCAAAAATCTTCTAACCCACCATTCTACCTCCAGGTCCCTCAGGTCGGCCGACTTGGGGCTACTGACTATCCCGCGGTCTAGGTTTAAGCTCAGGGGTGACCGCGCTTTTGCGGTTGCAGCACCTAGACTGTGGAACAGCATCCCTCTCCTCATCAGAACTGCCCCCTCCATCGACTCCTTTAAATCGAGGCTCAAAACCTATTTCTATTCCCTTGTGTTTTTGAGGCCCTCTGAGGGGGCGCTGTAAACAGTTTATGTATGTATTGTTAGGTCTGTGTACCATTGTATGTAGCACATTAGTATCTGCACTGATGTACAGTACTTTGGTCAATGTGAGTTGTTTTAAATGTGCTATACAAATAAAATTGATTAATTGATGTAGAAATCACAGCTGTGTTTATACATAGTCCCCCCATTTCAGAGCACCATAATGTTTGGGACACATGGCTTCACAGGTGTTTGTAATTGCTCAGATGTGTTTAATTGCCTCCTTAATGGTGAAACCAAAATGAATAAAAATGGCCTTTATTAAAATCTGACAATGTGCACTTTAACCACATGTGATTTTTTCTATTACAAATCTCAAATTGTGGAGTACAGAGGTAAATAAATAAATGATGGGTCTTTGTCCCAAACATTATGGAGGGCACTGTAAATATTTCCAACATGTCCCTTATCCAATATGTTCTTCCATTTAGTATTTCTCGATCATAAAATATACAGGATATTGCTACATCCACATGAATGGGCAATCAAAATGCTCCTCCTTCCCTGAAGCTTTGGATACTTATTCAGTGAGCTGGAAGAATATGAGCAAACTTCAAAACGTGAAACAGCACATCAATGACCTCGAGCTGCTACGTCAAGAAGTGGAGATGAAACGCAACCTCAAGCACTCAATTGTTTCCATGCTGCTTGACGGTTGTCACCCACTGTGACATTTTCATGTCCGAAAAAAGAATAATGCCAAATTAGTAAAAGAATACTTTTACATGGAGGTAAAGATATATCAGATAGCTTTTTTTCCCAATCAATATGTTTATAACATTTCACACCGAAGAATTTAAAGACACTAAAGCTGAAACATTGAGATAAGCATCATCAATAAAGATGTCTGCTGTGAGCTAATTTAAACAAATAAATCAATCTTAATTTCATCTCAGTTTCATAATACACTGCTTGCATAATACACTCATAGTGTCTCAATAATTTCAAGATTAATCTATTTATCTTTGCATAGCATTTATTTAAGCAACAGTTACAACCAATCTTTTTCAATGGATAAAGTACACTAATATTTCATTATTCTTAGAAAAATCTATTGTTTCTATTACTGGCAATGCCATGGTAATATGCAATTTAAAAAATTTAAATATAAGAATTTAAAAGCTGACTAAGGGCAATAACCATGATTCCTTGACCAAATAATTATTTGTTATCATGCAACCAAAAATGGTAAAAATCATGCAGTCAGAAATTAAATATTAAATCACAAAACAAACACCAAGATTATCGCTAAAAAACCATCTTAACACCGGCTCTGACCATTCTGCAAATAAGTTAATGCACACACACACACACAAATGAGGTGGAAATGAAAGGAAAGCATAGACTTGTAAATCATCTTTCATGATCTCTGCACATTTCAACGTACTTTAGGAATAACAAAAATCGAAAACGACAGGTGGTAGTTATTTGAAATAAAAAGAACAAATGCTGGACACATTCACAAGATGAAGCAGCATCTGAGCAAAGAGAAACAGAGGCAATGTTTCTGGTCAGAGACCCTTCAACAGAACTGTTTATTGAAGGTTTTGATGAACAGTTTTCAGCTTGAAATGCTAACTTCTTGAATGTTTCCCTTCCCATAGACACAGTCTGACTGATATTTTGAACATTTTCTCCTTTAACTTTATAGAGTCAAAGAATGAAACAGCACAGAAACAGGCCCTTTGACCCAACTCATCAAGTTGCCTACTTGAACCAATTATATTTACCTGCATTTGGCCTATATTCCTTTAAATCTTTCCTATCCTTGTACAGGTCCAAAATTATTTTAAACATATTTATTGTGCCTTTCTCTACCACTTCCTCTAGCAGCTTCTCACACATCCACACACACGGTGTGAACAGTTTAAACATCTCCCACATGTCCTCTGTGGATTTCCCAATAATAAATGAACCCAATCTACCCTCCTTAGCTCTTGTCTAATGACATTGCGATCTGCTTTGCCCCAATTAAGTACCTTCCACCAACATCAGGACCTGTCCCTGTTCAAAACAATCTTAAAACTGATGGAGTTCTGATCACTCGCCCCAAATTCTTCTTTCACCACAACACTAGTCACCTGGCCAGGCTCGTTTCCCAATTCAAAGTCCAGTTTGGTCCCTTTCTCCAGTCTGACTACCACATATTGTTTAAGGAAACATTCTTGGATGCACCTAACAGATTCTGCCCCGTCTAATTCTCTTGCCCTGAGTAAATCCTAATCAATGGTGGGGAAGTTAAAATCACCCACGACAACAACCCTGTGGTGCTTACATCCTCCTGCAATTTGTCTTCCACTGGCTATTGTGTGGCCTATAATATAATCCCATTAAAGTTAGAGGAGCTTGCCAGCTGCATGGAGGACAGAGATGTGTGGTTCTTCCGTCACCATACCCGTCAGAAACCAGCACCACTGCGTCGCTAATGTTTTCAACAATTTAACAATAATAATAATAATAATAATAATAATAATGAGTAATTCTTACTATTGTACTTCTTATTTTCGAGCTCAACCCATAAGTAGATGTACCCTCCAGTATGCCACAACATCATAATTCCAAGCACTGGTCCAGGCTCTAAGTTCATCAGCTTTACCCACAATATGTTTTGCATTGACGTAAACACACTTCGGTCCTTCATTATCCCCATATTTTTCAACTTCTCCGTCTTGTCTTCCTTTGATACTTACTTATCATAACCGCCTGCTTCTCACTTGCTGCTCAGATTCCCACCCTCCTGCCATTCTAGTTTACACCTTCTCGAGTAGCACGGGCAAACCTCCCTGTAAGGATGTTAGGGCCCCTCCAGTTCAGGTGCAACCCGTCCCTCTTGTACAGGTCACCTGTCCCCCAGAAGATATCTCAATGGTCCAAACACCTGAATCCCTGCCCCCTGCACCAACTTCTTAGCCGAGCATTCATGTGTCCTATCTTCATTTTGCTGCCCTCACTGGCACATGGCACCAGTATAATCTGGTGATTACCAACCATGAGGTCCTGCATTTTAACCTTTTGCCTTATGGGCCTGTCCCACTTATGTAACTTTTTCGACGACTTGCTGGCACCTGTCATAGGTCATTGCAAGAAATTTTTTAACATGTTGAAAATCCAGCGGCGACCAGAACAAGGTACGACTCTTTGGGCGACAACTCACGACCGTACAGGTTTCACCCCGCGACATGTCGCCAGGGTGTCGCCTGTATGGTCGTGAGTCGTCTCCTAGTCGCCCAAAGAGTCACAGCGTCTTTCTGGTCACCGCTGGATTTTCAACATGTTGAAAATTTTCGTCGACCTGCAACGACCTATGATGGGTTTATCGCCGATAAAGTCGCGTCAGTGGGACAGGCGCATTAGTTTAGTTTTGTTTAGAGACACAGCGTGGAAACAGGCCCGTAACTCCCTGTATTCATTCCACAGCACCACATCCCTTTCCTACTGATGTTATTTGTGCTGACGTGCACAACAGCTTCTGGCTGCCCAGCCTCCCCCTTGACAATGTTCTGCAGCAGCTCCGAGACATCTGGGATTCTGGCACCAAGGAGGCTACAGACCATCCTGCAGACCCGTTGATGCCGGCAATTAGTCGCTTGTTGTGATTTAAATTAATCTCACTAAGAGTAAGTGCCCACTTTATAGTTGAACATACAATAGGAGAAAATTGAAACCGGCGGCCAGGCCTTGATTAGGAATGCAGCACCTTCCTGAAATTAGGATGCAGCTTATTAGTTTTACAGATGTAAACTGGCAAGAAATGGATTCCACTGGTCAATCTATCCATTTGGGATAAGACTGTATATTTTTGCGGTTTTCTGTGCCATGAGAAGTATGAGGTGAAATTAAGAAGCCTAACGCACTATTACACTTCGTCACATGCATTATACAAAATAAACCAAACCATATCCGAGACATTCATCACTTTCTCTTGGCACAGTTTAGAAAAGCTAAATAAGAGGAGTCAATAGTTAGATTATGCCTTATTAAACCATCCAACTGTGTTTGTTCCTCTCTTCCTATCTAGGTACTGGTTTCATTTGTATTGTTGTTGTTAAATGTCTTGTTGAACAAGTGCATTTACAAATAGTTGAAACTGAGCTAATTTTGGTTAGAGATACAATATAAAAACAAGCCCATCAGCCCACTGAGTCCTTGCTGACCAGCAATCACCCACACACTAGTTCTATCCTACAGACTATTACAATTTACAGAAGCCACTTAACCTTCAAACTTGCATGTCTTTGGAATGTGGAATTAAACCAGAGCAGCCGGAGAAAATCCAGCGGGCACAGGGAAATTGTATAAACTCCATACAGACAGCACCCGTAGTCAGAATTGAACCTGGGTCTCTGGCACTGTAAGGCTGCAACTCTACGGCTGCGCCACTGTGCCACCCAATAGTTTTAATCAATTAAGATTTTTTTACAAATAGTAAATTAATTTAAAATGCATTCATTTATTGTTAACCAGAACAACTGGGGACTCATTCGGTCCCTATCACACGGGAGGCCTGGTCCCCCAACGCAACCTTTTCCCCAACTCAATATTGCACTACTAACCGGTAGCCCCCATGGGAGGCGTGGTCCCCCAACTCAACCCATTGCCGAACGTAAGATTCCAGCACTCCCAGCCTCTCCCAGCACTGGACTCAAAAAAATTGCAATTGCACTTCCCCAATTGCAATACAACTTCACCCTCCCCCTCCTGTCCTGCCAAGAACTGGAACAGGTGTTGTATGATGGCAACATTGTTGCAAATGTCAGGTGGACGACTGTGATGTCCCATTCAGGTGAAAAGTTGGTGGAAGTTGCAATGCACAGCTGTATTGAAACTTTGTATCAAAGTTTGTTGGAAGCTAGCAGGAAGGATTTTAACAGTAAAAATCTTGTTAAAGTTGGCCTTCTTAAAGCTTTAAATATCAATAACATGAAATATAACATCAAATGTGAAGAAACGATGTAAACTACCAAGGGAAAAAGCCAAGTAAGATTCTGCAAAAAAATTCGCTCTGTACTGTTTTGGCGTAGCCCCTGAGATCACAGACAGACAGACCAAGTCGAGACTTTTAATAGTATATAGATTAATGGGGTGGGAGATTGCAACCTTCACATGATCCACCCTGTTTCAACTAATGCAATCAACCCGACGTGCACAAACAAGATCAAATAGAACAAGTTGACCACAACTTTAGGCTGTGCACGCCATACGCAAGAAGAAGAAAATTGTTAATTAATTGAGCACAAATGTACCATGAAATAAATACACAGTTTCACAAATGTATAACTCCGGAACCCGCTAACGCATACGCTGCAGATAGCTGGCAATTCTCAGCAGAACCACAGTCTAACCATTTAACCATCTGGCATAATATCTTGGATTAGGTGTAAATGGTCCTATTCTAACAGGACAATAAATCATTTTAATTACACACTGAATAGTAAGGCTACATTCCTGAATGTGCAATACCCTCTCACAGACTGTGGGTGAGGGTGCAGAGACATGGGTACCTCAGCACTCATCACTGACAGATTATATCCCAAACCTAGTAACCAGGGAGTGGATGAGTTCCCACCTTTGATTTTTGGACAGGTTGTGCAGATGATTCATTGGCTTTATCCCCATCAATGTTGAGAGCATCAAAATTAAGAAAACATCAGGTCAAGCCTAATTTGTATAATAACATCAAGAACAATCAAGACCAATCTGACTGTGGTTCCTTGAACAATTAACATTATTAGTTGATTATTGAAAACATGCTATTAAACGAAAACCAATGGGAAATTGAGTGCTTCCCATGAAGCTCATCTGTAAGGAAATGGATATTTAGCTCTCCATGTTAAAACATCCTGTTGTCCAACCACCAGCCAATGTAGTCATTGTTTCTTCAGGGTCCACTATGAATGAATAAGTTTGTAGAGAATTAGAGCTATTTGCAAGCTCAAACCATCCCAAAACGATTCACAGACTACTCATTATTTTGTTTAAGAAGGAACTGCAGATGCTGGAAAATCGAAGGTACACAAAAATGTTGGAGAAACTCAGCGGGTGCAGCAGCATCTATGGAGCGAGGGAAATAGGCAACGTTTCGGGGGCCCGAAACGTTGCCTATTTCCCTCGCTCCATAGATGCTGCTGCACCCGCTGAGTTTCTCCAGCATTTTTGTGTACCTACTCATTATTTTGTTTTATTAAGACACAGAAAGAAGGCAAGAAGGCGGAACGTACTGGCTTCTGGTAGAATTATTTCATTCCTACTCTTATTACTTCCCAGTAACGTTCCAAATACTAATTAATTCCACTTTGATTCTCCTACCACTTGCTTACACTTACAATGTAGCAATTTACAGCATTTTGGAATGTGGGAGGAAACCAGCGGAAACCAAAGCAGTGACAGGGAGAGTGTGCAAACAGCACACAGACAGCACCCAATGTTAGAACTGGGTCAATGGAGCTATGAGGCAGCAGCCCTAATTGTAATGCAACAATGCCAATTAATTTCATGGGTGGAGTTGTTGCAATGTTTCCTCATTTTGATGCTTCAAAATCAACCATTCAATCTTCTGCTCCTGACATGGTACATTGCATAAAAAGTTATAAGTATTTTTCAGCTCTAATGGAACAGCTAATTATATTTTAACTTTGTCTTTGTTAACATAAATAGATTTCTAAAACAGTCTTTGAACTTTTTTGCCTTTTTCATTGGGCTTCAGCTATACAATGTGATGTTCTCACCTACTTTAGTCGGCAGTTTTCCTCCATTCCACAATTATGCTCCATCCATAGTGGTCATTGCTCCATAAAATAGGCGCGTTTAAGTAATACCTTTTTCCAACTTTAGGACCAAACAACACGTTGATGTTTGAGACGGGGAAGACTTTTGACTTATTTTAGGCCTTGTAAAGATCTCAAATAACTTCACACACAATTGCAACCAAAATGTCAACTGTTTTTCAGAAAATACTAGGAAATGAATGGGCAGTTACCCTGTATTTTAATGGTCATACTGAATGAGAGTAAATTACTGAGAAGCAGGAATGTCCAATTTATTTTCTAAATGTACCAAAGAAACTTTACCATTCACTTGACTGGGAAAACAGATCCTGAACTTAAGATCTCATTCAAAGGATAGAACCTTAAAGAGCTCAGAATGGCTCTAAGATGGAACAAAAATGTATTTAATTACTAAACTAGTCAGAACACAGCGGCAAAATAAAACTCAAAATACATTTACATTATTTTGGCCGCTGTTGGAAAACGATAGGTTTAACGTAAAGGGCCTGTCCCACTAACGCGTCTTTTCAGCGACTGTCTTCGACCTTCAAGCTCGAGGGCACTCGCCTGAAAAATCTCGAGCTGGATCGACCGTCAGCGATGAAACCGCGAGTGGAGACACGTTTAAGAAGCCAGACAACTTTTAATAAAGTTTAGCGGGCATTTAACATTACCGGTCAGTTTTCCTTGGTCCTGAAAACTCCAATGAGCCAATTAAAATGCCCGGTCAGCAAAGGAGATTCCCACTCCACTGCACTACGAGTTCAAAAGAACCATGCTGACCAATTTTTACTCGCGGAAAATGTTTTCTCGGCCAAACTGAGGCCGCGAGTATGCGGGAACTTCCCTCGAGCATGAAGGTGAGTTCCAGTGACCTCCTAGGAATACGTGTCGACCATGCTGCGAGTGTGAGTCGAGAGAAAACTGTTCTAAACTCGCAAATTAGTTCACCGCAGGCCCTTTGTATTGTTATAACCTGTTTAACCCTGGAGCTCACACTGGGGAGGCATGATGGGAAAAATGGCCAACATAGAATGTTAGGACGGTAATAAATTGATGTGTCAATGATTTTGCCTTCACAGCACGGCCAACCTACTTAAAATAGGCATTGGGGTTGTAAATAGCTAAAAAATAGCTGAAACTAATACAGTTCCATGTGAATCTCTGGAACTCCCTGCCACAGAGGGTAGTCGAGGCCAGTTCATTGGCTATATTTAAGAGGGTATGGAGAGAAGGCAGGTACGGGATACTGAGTTGGATGATCAGCCATGATCATATTGAATGGCGATGCAGGCTCGAAGGGCCGAATGGCCTACTCCTGCACCTAATTTCTATGTTTCTATGGTTCTATTCTGCTGGAAAGCAGGCTTCCTTATCAGTTGTGGAGGGATAGTTGTTTGTAGTTTTGTCTAGTATCTTATCGCTACAACCTTGAGATTACAGCTGCTCTTTGTCACTGTATTTAGCATGCAAGTTTCCCAGAAGTTAACGAACGGCCTTTTTAAAAAGTCAACCTCATCAAATCTCCCTGCAGAGACATTGACATCTATGGGATTAATTTGTTAGATATATGAGAGAGAGATTTTCAAAACAGAAAAAGTAAGGTTAAAGTTAATTCTGGGGAAAGACAAAGATAAAAGGTTACAGAGACATTTATCAAGGATGATTTATTTCAAATCCACAAGTAAACATCGTGTCATGAAAATATAAAATGCTGTAGATACTATGAATCTCTGAAAGACTTTGGGTTCTCTCAGAGTGTTTCACAGTGTGCACTGTTATGGCCTTCAATAAACCAACTTGTTCAACAGACTCAAAACCAATCTACGAGCTGTTTTATTTTGTGTCCGTGCCTATCTGAGTAAAGTCAGATACAGAGTAAGGGTATAGCACAAATTAGCACAAAATTCCCTCCTATGCTGGCTTTCCAAATAATTTGTCTGAATACATTATTTGGAATAATGCTTGCTTGCTTAAAGATATTAAATAAAGCATGATGACCTTTCAATAAACCTCTGAGTTATTGAGATGCATTTGGACTGTTTACCCACAGGCTAGCCCAAGAATCACCTGAAAGCAAGGTTTGGTTCTTCAGTTTAAAAAAATTCGTTTTGACAGCAAAGGAGCACTCCATTAAACATTTACAATAGACATTAGACAATAGGTGCAGGAGTAGGCCATTCGGCCCTTCGAGCCAACACTGCCATTCACTGTGATCATGGCTGATCATCCACAATCCTGCCCGTTCCTGCCTTCTCCCCATATCCCTTGACTCCGCTATCTTTAAGAGCCCTATCCAACTCTCTCTTGAAAGCATCCAGAGAATTGGCCTCAATTGCCATCTGAGTCAGAGAATTCCACAGATTCACAACTCTCTGGGTGAAAAGGTTTTTCCTCATCTCCATTCTAAATGGACTACCCCTTATTCTTAAACTGTGGCCCCTGGTTCTGGACTCCTCCAACATTGGGAAAATGTTTCCTGCCTCTAGCAAGTCCAATCCGTTAATATCTTATTTGTTTCAATAAGATATCCTCTCATCCTTCTAAATGCCAGTGTATACAAGCCCAATCGCTCCATTCTATCAACATATGACAGTCCAGCCATCCAGGGAATTAACCTTGTGAACCTACGCTGCACTCCCTCAATAGCAAGAATGTCCTTCCTCAAATTTGGAGACCAAGACTGCACACAATATTCCAGGTGTGGTCTCTCTAGGGCCCCGTACAACTGCAGAAGGACCTCTTTGCTCCTATACTCAACTCCTCTTGTTATGAAGGCCAACATGCCATTAGCTTTCTTCACTGCCTGCTGTACCTGCATGCTTACTTTCAGCGACTGATGAACAAGGACCCCCCAGATCACGTTGTACTTCCCCTTTTCCCAACTAGACATCATTCAGATAATAATTTGCCACCATGGATAACCTCACATTTATCCTGCCATTTAAACTGCATCTGCCATGCATCTGACCACTCACCCAACCTGTCCAAGTCACCCTGCATCCTTATACTATCCTCCTTACATGACACACTGCCATCCAGCTTTGTGTCATCTGCAAATTTGCTAATGTTACTTTTAATCCCTTCATCTAAATCATTCATGTATATTGTAAATAGCTGCGGTCCCAGCGCCGAGCCTTGCGGTACCCCACTAGTCACTGCCTGCCATTCTGAAAGAGACCCGTTAATCCCTACGCTTTGTTTCCTGTCTGCCAACCAATTTTCTATCCATGTCAGTCCCCTACCCCAAAACCATGTGCTCTAATTTTGCCTTGTCCATTTTCCTAGTTACTTCCTCAGAAAAATCCCAAAGATTAGGCAAGCATAAGTGCCAAAGGGTTCTCCTATCTACCTTCCCCTTAATAGCCCTGTCTCATGGTGCGAGCTGACACACGAGGTACCCCGAGTGAAAGACTCGTGGTTGTGTACGAGATTCCAAGTATATGATCAAGAGTTTAACCGAGTTCCCACGGGTATGACTAAGTTTGCCGTTTACTTGTCATTTCTGCGATGTTCCAAGTTCCTCTCCCGAGTTACTCTTGAGCCAACCGTGAATTAAGGTCTGTTTTAATAAGCAACAGTTAAAAAAGAAGACATCTCCATCCTGCAGCTTTGAGTAATACAGTGCAGTATCGGGGCACCCAGATCTCGCTCCACCAACACACATATACAACTTTAAGCAATATCCCACTGTGTATCTGAACTCATTCTGCATCTCGTCCTTATCTGGGAAACAAATAGTCATTTTCTGCAGTGAACCGCCCGCGTCCAAGCAGCGAAAGGCTTCAATGCGGTTGGCATTGTGAAGATCTGAAATGAAGCTTTGCACGGTAGATAAAATATAATTTTACGTTCCAATATTTGGAAAGCGATTAGGCAACATGTGAACATTATTAGAGCCACCCGCATGTCTATTTACTGAAGATGATCAGGGAAATAAAATTCTCACAAAGAGAAATAGAAATAAAGACTTGCTCTGTATTACAGCGCCGTTCAGACTCAGGGTGGCCAAAACACCTAAATAACGATACAACCGGTGGTATATGGAGGAAACAACATGTGGATACACGTGTATTAGTATGGAGGCGGTGGGAGTAAACTAAAATGCTACTCGGTAGATTTAAACTATTACGAATAAAATTATTACTGTCGGTAAGAACTTCACTCTAATACGGAACTAATTAACGCTCGCTTTCCAGGAGCTGCATGTATCTTTCATCTGTCAATGGTTGGTTAGTGCTTGTAACATGCATGTTTGATATACAAACCATATTTTGAGTTCAGTTCGGCCGTAAACTTTTGACCAAGTACGCTGAAGTACAAGGGTAACTCCATTAAATGAAATCCATTGTCCTTTCATTGCGAGGTTCAATAGAAACGTCATCCCGTCACCCATTCCTTCTCTCCAGAGATGCTGCCTGCCCGCTGAGTTAAAGAGTGCCCACGGTAGACTCATGAGACGGGTTGCACTTGAACTCAAGGGGGACCAATATCCTGGCGGGGAGATTTGCAAAGGCTACTGGGGAGACTTTAAACTAGTATGGTTGGGGGGAGGGACTCAAATTGGGAAAGCTAGCAGTCAGTGTGTGAAGCAGGGGGCAGAGAATGGTAGCACTCTGACCCAAAATGTAGGGGAGAGAGAAGAAAAAGAAAATAATCAGAGAATAAGAGAGGGTGGGTTTCTTAAATGTGTATATTTTAATGCTAGGAGCATTGTAAGAAAAGTGGATGAACTTAGAGCCTGGATTGACACCTGGAAGTATGATGTTGTGGCGATCAGTGAAACATGGTTGCAGGAGGGCTGTGATTGGAAACTAAATATTCCAGGATTTCGTTGCTTCAGGTGTGATAGAATTGGAGGGGCAAGAGGTGGAGGTGTTGCATTGCTTATCAGGGAAGATATTACAGCAGTGCTTTGGCAGGATAGATTAGAGGGCTCGTCTAGGGAGGCTATTTGGGTGGAACTAAGAAATGGGAAAGGGGTAGCAACACTTATAGGGGTGTATTATAGACCGCCAAATGGGGAGCGAGAATTGGAAGAGCAAATATGTAAGGAGATTGCAGATATTAGTAGTAAGCACAAGGTAGTGATTGTGGGAGATTTCAATTTTCCACACATAGACTGGGAAACACATTCTGTAAATGGGCTGGATGGGTTGGAGTTTGTAAAATGTGTGCAGGATAGTTTTTTGCAACAATACATAGAAGTACCTACTAGAGAAGGGGCGGTACTGGACCTCCTGTTAGGAAATGAGATGGGTCAGGTGGCAGAGGTATGCGTTGGGGAACAGTTCGGGTCCAGTGATCACAATACCATTAGTTTCAATATAATTATGGAGAGGGACAAAACTGGACCTAGGGTTGAGATTTTTGATTGGAGAAAGGCTAACTTTGAGGAGATGCGAAAGGATTTAAAAGGAGTAAATTGGGACAGTTTGTTTTATGGGAAAGATGTGGAAGAGAAATGGAGTACATTCAAAGGTGAAATTTTAAGAGTACAGAATCTTTATGTCCCTGTTCGGTTGAAAGGAAATCGTAAAAATTGTAAAGAGCCATGGTTTTCAAGGGAAATTGGACACTTGGTTCGGAAAAAGAGGGATATCTACAATAGTTATAGGCAGCATGGAGTAAATGAGGTGCTTGAGGAGTATAAAGAATGTAAAAAGAATCTTAAGAAAGAAATTAGAAAAGCTAAAAGAAGATATGAGGTTGCTTTGGCAAGTAAGGTAAAAGTAAATCCGAAGGGTTTCTACCGCTATATTAATAGCAAAAGGATAACTAGGGATAAAATTGGTCCATTAGAGAGTCAGAGTGGCCAACTATCTGCAGAGCCAAAAGAGATGGGGGAGATATTGAACAGTTTCTTTTCTTCGGTATTCACCAAGGAAAAGGATATTGAATTATGTGAGGTAAGGGAAACAAGTAGAGTAGCTATGGAAACTATGAGGATCAAAGAAGAGGAAGTACTGACACTTTTGAGAAATATAAAAGTGGATAAGTCTCCAGGTCCGGACAGGATATTCCCTAGGACATTGAGGGAAGTTAGTGTAGAAATAGCAGGGGCTATGGCAGAAATATTTCAAATGTCATTAGAAACGGGAATAGTGCCGGAGGATTGGCGTACTGCGCATGTTGTTCCATTGTTTAAAAAGGGGTCTAAGAGTAAACCTAGCAATTATAGACCTATTAGTTTGACGTCAGTGGTGGGCAAATTAATGGAAAGAATACTTAGAGATAATATATATAAGCATCTGGATAAACAGGGTCTGATTAGGAACAGTCAACATGGATTTGTGCCTGGAAGGTCATGTTTAACTAATCTTCTTGAATTTTTTGAAGATGTTACTCGGGAAATTGATGAGGGTAAAGCAGTGGATGTTGTGTATATGGACTTCAGTAAGGCCTTTGACAAGGTTCCTCATGGAAGGTTGGTTAAGAAGGTTCAATGGTTGGGTATTAATGGTGGAGTAGCAAGATGGATTCAACAGTGGCTGAATGGGAGATGCCAGAGAGTAATGGTGGATGGTTGTTTGTCAGGTTGGAGGCCAGTGACGAGTGGGGTGCCACAGGGATCTGTGTTGGGTCCACTGTTGTTTGTCATGTACATCAATGATCTGGACGATGGTGTGGTAAATTGGATTAGTAAGTATGCAGATGATACTAAGATAGGTGGGGTTGCGGGTAATGAAGAAGAGTTTCAAAGTCTACAGAGAGATTTATGCCAGTTGGAAGAGTGGGCTGAAAGATGGCAGATGGAGTTTAATGCTGATAAGTGTGAGGTGCTACATCTTGGCAGGACAAATCAAAATAGGACGTACATGGTAAATGGTAGGGAATTGAAGAATGTAGGTGAACAGAGGGATCTGGGAATAACTGTGCACAGTTCCATGAAAGTGGAATCTCATGTAGATAGGGTGGTAAAGAAAGCTTTTGGTGTGCTGGCCTTTATAAATCAGAGCATTGAGTATAGAAGTTGGGATGTAATGTTAAAATTGTACAAGGCATTGGTGAGGCCAATTCTGGAGTATGGTGTACAATTTTGGTCGCCTAATTATAGGAAGGATGTCAACAAAATAGAGAGAGTACAGAGGAGATTTACTAGAATGTTGCCTGGGTTTCAGCAACTAAGTTACAGAGAAAGGTTGAACAAGTTAGGGCTTTATTCTTTGGAGCGCAGAAGGTTAAGGGGGGACTTGATAGAGGTTTTTAAAATGATGAGAGGGATAGACAGAGTTGACGTGGAAAAGCTTTTCCCACTGAGAGTAGGGAAGATTCAAACAAGGGGACATGACTTGAGAATTAAGGGACTGAAGTTTAGGGGTAACATGAGGGGGAACTTCTTTACGCAGAGAGTGGTAGCTGTGTGGAATGAGCTTCCAGTGAAGGTGGTGGAGGCAGGTTCGTTTTTATCATTTAAAAATAAATTGGATAGTTATATGGATGGGAAAGGAATGGAGGGTTATGGTCTGAGCGCAGGTATATGGGACTAGGGGAGACTATGTGTTCGGCACGGACTAGAGGGGTCGAGATGGCCTGTTTCCGTGCTGTAATTGTTATATTATATGGTTATGAGACACTAAGGTAAACTCACGGGCCACTACGTTCTTACAACGAGTTTAAATGTTTCAATTTTTAACTTCAGCAGTACATTTTACTCATGGAAAACTTTAAACATATTTGAAATTTTTCAAGAGTTAACAAGTTTCTCGGGTACCTGCCGTTAGCGCCACGAGTCGCTAAGTTGCGTTCACGAGTTCCAACGTTCCCACTACGTTAATTGTACGTGATTACCATGAGTTAAATTTGTTTTAAACTCGGGGTACCTCGTGGGTCAACTCGCACCGTGAGACAGGGGTTTAAGGCTTTTATTCGCATCCATATGATTAGAATGTTGAAGTTAAGAACAATTATGTGCATTTGCTATCCAAACAAATCCAAATATTTTGTTGCAATTTTGAAGCATTCTATTGATTGGGTGACAGGAGTTTTCTGATGTCTTAGACCTGGTCTGAACAACAGGATGTGAATTTCTTTCTTAATAATGCTCCACGTGATGAATTCCCAATCTTAATAAATAATGCTGGAGGAGAAATGATGACTATACTGAAAGAATGGTAAAGATACGAGAGTCACAGAGCCACATCTAAGCATGTCATGATGGCTGATTCCATGCAATATTGGCAGTTGCCTGGACGTAACTCACTTATCTTCCCTCTCGGCTCTGTAAGTTAAACAAGAAGCAGAGGAAAGCAGGTAAACATCTGTTGAGTGGAGGAAGCTGACCACCAATGCCGAAGCACATTTTCCAGTGATGTGTCGGCAGTATCAATAATCACTGTGAGACTGTAATCCCAATTCAATTACAATGACAAAAAAGCCTGTTAAGACATATCTCATACCAATAAAAACCTTTTGTGTGGAATACCATAATTGCTCAGAGATGGTAATGTTATTTCCATGCGATATATTGGATTCTATACTCAATACTCGTTAATGTAAATCTGAAGCATACTAAATGAAGAGTACAAGGAAGTCTGTCAACTTGTATTTATGCATTCATATCTTTTTTTGCTTAATTGTGTTGTGTACCATATTAAACTGACCTGATGAACGTGTCAACAAATAGGTATCATGTCAACATACATTACTTACAGTACATCTATCAATTCATTTGTAACCTCAGGCCACTGTTTTTGACAGTTGATTAAGAATCATCTATTTAATTCCATTTTCTCATATAAATTTCTGTTATTTCCCTTACAAGGGAAATTTTCACACAAAAGTGGATAAGCTTATGAACAGAAGGTGGTGGTGCAGAGTAAGTGGTGGGCATCTCACTAAAGCCACACACCTTAAATGTTCTGAAGAGTGAGGCATTGACTTGATGAAGGGCATAGTGGAGACAGTGAGGAACTGATCATAGAGGCATCTTCCAAGCTCCAAAATGCTTAAACTTCTTATTCAATCATTCATTCGCACTCTCACACATAAGAATAAACCAAAAAATCATTTCAATATCCATGAATATCTTGATATTTGCTACATTACTGCAATGTTTCTAAATTGAAACCTTGCAAAGTAAATTTATTGTTTACACATCCCTCTACAGAAAAACGGAGCCAGTGATTTGGCCACAACCCCACTTTGTGCCACCTGTTTCTCCAGCATTAAACGGCATAGTGGTTGAGGGAGGGTGGGGTAGGGTGGGGTGTGCAGTGTAGAGGGAGGAACAGAGGTCTGATACTAACTAGAAGAATAAAGAACGATGAGGCAATGGGAAGTAAGAGGACAAAGTGAAATGGAAAGCAGTAATTAATGAGGAACCACTGTGATTGTTGGTGAGATCCAGCTACTCGTGATCTACAGTAATGACGATCAGAGGAAATAAATGTAATATCTGCAAGTTGCAGTCAACACAAATCTGATCACGGGGAAAGAGAATGCACGGAAGCTCCAGGTTAATTTGGATAGGTTGAATGAGTGGACAAATGAAGGAAAACATGGATAAATGTTGGTGGCAGTAATAGGGAGGCAGATTATTATCTGAATGGAAAACAGGGAGGTGCAATGAGCCCTGGATATTTTTATGCATCAGTCATTTAAGATGAACATGCTGGTGCAGTTGACGATTAAGAATGCAAATAGAATGCTGGCCTTTGTAGGGAGAGGATTTGCATGGAAGAGTAGGGATATTTTCCTCCAGTACATTCATACAGAGTCTTGGTCTGAGCACATCTTCAATATTTTGTACAGTTTTAGTCCCCTTATTTGAGAAAAGATGTTCTTGCTCAAGAGGTATCACCTTGAAGGTTTACCATGTATGTACCTGGAATGCAGGATAAAGTATAGAGATAGGAATAATTAGACATATTCATGAGAGTTTAGAAGAAGGAGGGATATGCAGTTAAGACTGAGATGAGGTGAGATTTCTTCTCGTAAGATGAAATTCCATTAACTGCAAAGAGAATTTCTTCATGGTGAGGTTGGACAAGCTCTGCCCACATGACACTGCTCAAGCTACTACTGCAGGAGGAGGGTGGTAAGAAGAAAGAGGAAGGAGTGCATAGGGGCAAGGGGGATGCTCGAGTAGATGGAGAGAGGAGAGAGAAAGGGGAGGATGAGAGGTAAAAAGAAAGGGGTGAGAGGAAAGGAGATAGATGGAGTAGCAGTAGCAAAAATATGGTCCTTATTTTTGAAAAACCTTTTTTTGCATATTATTGCTAAGCTTTCATTTTGTTATCTCAGAGCTACACTCTATGTCCAAATAAAACTCATTACACTCCTGCTTTTGCTTAAGTCGGTCAGAGAGCAGAAATTAATAGAGATTATTTGAAATTAAAATCAATTGGCTTGTTAAAAGATTTAAGGACCCAAATGATGCAACTTTAAATTTCCATCATTCCCACATTTTCTAGTATGGTCAGCAAATGGACAATAACCAGGAAAGCATTCTAATCAACATAAAGTCTCCAACTTTCTCTCCAGACCCTGGGGGAAGAAACAGTATGGGGAGAATTATTCAATTGAAAATATATCAACATAAATCTGATATTCTGCAGCTAATGTTATAAATCTACATCTGTTTTATATTAAGGAGCCAACATATAAGATTGAGGAAACATATTGAAATAATGGATGAGTCTGTGCAGGATTGCCTGGTGGTGATGCAATCTCTTCTGAAATTTCAAGGCACCTTTTTCCTTCACAACATTCTTATGTAGCTTTACACACTTTACATTCACATTTTACAATTACTATCAAACTTTCAAAACCCCGAACAAGACATAAATAAAAAAACGTGAAAACATGCAAGAGAATAATTTCACTGCAGTCATGTTAAGTTATCAGAAAGTGTGGGGCAGCCTGCTGGTATTTGGAGAGATTGAACCTCCATTTCTGTAAAATATGGAATCAATATTCCAAGATTTGTCAGTGTCTTTCTCCCCTAACCTTACAGTAGTCATCGTGAAAAACAATTGTTCCACTTTCTCAGTGTTGCCTGTAACTTGCCTCCTATCATACGCTCTAAACAAGATACGGTCCATAAGCATTTCAGTGAAGGTGGCTTCCTTGATTCCAATTCCTTCCATATGAATGTACCTACCCTATAAAACACTGTGTTCTTACTGTTACTTTTGTGCAGAGAAAGTTTCAACAAATCTCAGCAGATTAAAACAACCTTCATGTTGTGACATCTTCACTGTGATAGCAGTCAGGATAAATATTTAGAGAATTATACATCCTGCTGCCTGCTTGAAAAATATATCCAGTTTCTTGCTGAAATTCCCAATGCAAAAGGAAAACAGAAAATGCATGGAGAAACACGTCAGATAGCACAAAATAATCACAAAAAGCTGGAGTAACTCAACGGGTCAGACAGCATCTCTGGAGAAAAGGAGTAGGTGACATTTCAGGTTGAGACCCTTCTTCAGACTGAGAATTAGGGGAAAGGAAAATGACAGTTACAGATGATGATATGAGATATAGAACAAATTAATGGAAGATATGCAAAAAAGTAACGATGATGAAGGAAACAAGCCATTGTTAGCTGTGGGCTAGGTGAAAACGGGTTACAGACAATGAAACTTAACAAGACGACTTTGAACCTAGTACATCTACGGAGAGGGAGGGGATGCAAGGGTTACTTGAAGTTAGAGAAATCAATATTCATACCCCTGGGTTGAAAGCTGCCCAAGCGAAATATGAGGTGCTATTCCTACAATTTGCGTTTGGCCTCACTCTGACAATGGAGGAGCCCCAGGTAGAAAGGTCAGCGTGGGAATGGGAAGGGGAATTAAAGTGTTTGACAACCAGGACATCAGGTAGGTTCAGGCGGACTGAGCGAAGGTGTTCAGCGAAACAATCGGCCAGTCTAAGTTTGGTCATGCCCATTGGCGGAAAACCCGGGGGGGGCAGAGGGGATGTGTCCCCTCCATGTTTTCAGAGGCGGGGACGGTCCCCCTCATGTTACAAGCTTTGTAAGGTATGTCGGGTTTAATAAGTAGTCGTTCCTTTTGAGTTGAGACGTTCGATTCGAGTCCTTCGTTCATCACTGCATTCTCTGACACAAAAACGATGTGGTAACTGTCTATGTGACTGTTAACTGCAATCGATATCCCATTCCTGCATCCTTAGTAATTATAATTGTGTCACATTGTTTTCGTTAGTCAGAGGAATAGAATGGAGTGTTAAATGCCTCGACGCATCTGAGTTTTAATGACATTGTCTATTGTCTATCTCCCGTTAATTTTATTCAAAGGAACGCGAAATACTTGAAGCAACGTCAGTTCACAAAAACGATGTGTTAACTGTCACTATTAATTGCTGCATCGAAATTCATTAATTAATCCTCATAATATAATTGTGTGAACTGACCTTGTTCCAAGTATGATGTGTTCCTTTGAATAAAATTAACAGGGGGCGCGGGCACATTTATCATTTGAACTTTGGAGGCTGATTTACGTAGAGAAGGAATAGGCGACGTTTCGGGTCAAGGCCCTTCTTCAGATCCTTTGTGAACATCGAAATGCCTGACGGTGCAATGCGGAGATGTTTGAAGAGAAGGCATCCAGACAATACTTCATCTCAAAAGGAGAGACATAGAACACTGCATTCATTTTCATGCGGGTACCACTTTCCAAAAGGTATATTTTAAGTGCTGATCAACTACCTATCTTTTCTCATTTCACTTTTTTATATTCTGTATGAATATTATTGCATGGAAGAAACTGCAGAAAATCTACCATATTATGTGCGAGCAGCCCGTTCTTATTCAGTGATACCATCCATGAAAGAATGCTACGTAATCATATATAATTTACCCGGGACTTGCACCTACATCATTACAGATGGGTTAGGGAGGCTTGCAACGTTCATCGACTCTACAGTTTGCAATTAATTATAGGAAACAAACTTCATTCCAATGTACAATTTAGGGTCAAGGTTCCCTTCGGCGTTTTAAGTGCATTAGATAAACTTGTCATAAAAATAACGGAAATCATATTTACTAATTGAAACGTAACTTCTGGCAAATTTTCAATGATTTAACAATTTGAACTTCGTAATGTAACCAGCTTTTAAACACAAACTTTCCAGTTTTAACTTCTAACTGAAATATCGATGTTCTAAAGAAGTCGAGCTATAGCTGACTACATTTAGAATTGGCGAGAAAGCGCAACTATTATGTTCAGGTCTTCCAGTGTATTTCTATTCGCCTCTGTAATAATTTGGGGAAAATAAAAATGTTGATATGACAATTTAAACAAAGACACAATCGTAAACTAACAATTCACACTTATAAATATTGATGTAAATGCGAGGACAGAACTTGTGGGCGGAAAGTTCCAATGGTGAACAAAGTGACACAAAGAAAAGTCAAAGTATGGTTTTACTAAATATCTTTATAATAAGGCTTATTTGTGCAGCCGTTTTGAAACAACGAATTTATCTTCCCCGTCTTAAAATATAAATCGTACTGAGGTGATTTGTTAACTTTCGGCTTTCCCTATTATTGTTGAGCTAGCAACATATGGTAGAGCGGGGGTCGCTGATTTTTGGATCGCTCTCCTTTACTCGGGCAATGATGTGTGGTCGTCTTTGGTGGGCTGCGTAATAAAGTTTGGAGCAAAACCGGGTTAAATCAATGCAACAAAGTGGGGGATCGAGATGTTAACACACAAGTGACAAAATTAAACAAAGCTGGGCAAAAACTGAACCAGAAACAATCGGGTTGAGGAAAGCAGTTTGGCCCCGTTTTCTTAGCTCGCGTTGGGACAAATGGACGAGAATTTATAGCAGTGAAAAGCTGGTCGCTCGCTGCCTTTTCCAATGGTCAGCATTTAACCACTTTGCAGCTTCTCAGGCGTTTAATATTGATCTTTAGGTGACACACTATTTCTCAAACATTGTCTTGGACACTTCTGTTCTCCCGACTAATGTTGCTAAAGCCCCTGTCTCACTTGGGCGACCTAATCCGCACAGTTTCCATACTACAGCTACCACAGATATAAAAAACACTGGACATCATGCTGGACAGTGGACAACATAATATAGGACAGGACAAGCTGCTTGAAAGTGGCCAGTCCTATATTATGATGCTCAGTGTTTTTTAAATCTGTGGTACAGATCTGCAGTAATCGACTCATTCTAATGGTAACGGCCCCGTAGTAGAAGCATCCACGTCGCAGGGCTGGAAACTGGAAGAATCCCGGGCTAATTACCATTCACAGGGCGCACGGCAGAAGCTTCCGACGCCTCGCATGTGTGTGAGTGTGTGCATGCGCGCGCGGCCACCAAGAAATTGTGTCCCCTCTGTACCCCGGTCCCCTCCATGTTTTGACAGCGGTTTCCGTCTCTGGTCTCGCCGATGTATAAGAGTCCACACCTTGAACAACCGGTACAGTAAATGAGGTTGGAGGAGGTGCAAGTGAACCTCTGCCTATTCTATAAGGACTGTCAGGGATAGAGTTGAGGGAGGAGGTATAGGGACAGGTGTTGCATCTCCGATGTTTGCAGGGGAAGGTACCTGGGGAGGGGGTGGTTTGGGTCGGAAGGCATGAATTATCAAGGGAGTTGCAGAGGGAACGGGCTCTGCAGAAGGTGAAAAGAGGTGGAGATGGGAAGATATGACAAGAGGTGGGATCCCTTGGAGGTCACAAATATGTTGGATTATGTGTTGTATGTGATGGCTAATGGGGTGAGAGATAAAAGCTAGGGGGACTCTGTCGCTGTTGCGACTAGGGGGAGGGGAAGCAAGGGGATATTGAGGAGACACATGTCCGGGCCTCATCTATGATGGAAGAGGGGAACCCCCATTCCCTAAAGAATGAGGACATCTTGGATGTCCTGGTATAGAACACCTCATCTTGGGCGCAGATATGGTGTAGATGGAAGAATTGGGAGTATCTTTGCAGGAAGCATGGTGGGAAGAAGTGTAATCTAGATAGTATAGAAGACTATATAGAAGTAATATAGAAGATTAAAAAGGTTACTTCTCACTTTCACTTTCTGCACCATTTGCATCTTTGTGTGTAGACATATAACCAATATGTTTAAAAACATTTAGTAAAGCTCGCAGATGTCAGCTATTTTTATGTGATCAGAAGTCAAGGCCCAAAAACATGTTATTGCTTAGTTTATTTTGCTTCAGTTAGAACATCATGGTAACTCAGAGATTGGAGATAAAAGGCAAGGACAGTGAGAGGTTAAAGTTAGTAAAAACATGCATGCTAAGCAGCCAAAGATAAGAACTGAAATTATAATAAAATGCTGCTTGAAATTATGGATCAGAGAACATTTGGAGTGTGGCCGAGCTGTACTATCTCTGAATGCTCCAGGCCCAGATTTGTGCAAATTAAAGGCTTCTCGTCTTCTTGAAGAATTCTCTGTGTCTGTGTCATCTTATCTTTAATTTGAGTCTTGTAAACCACGACAAATTGGCGCAGCGAGCAGGGTCGGTAAGAGACCATTAATTAAAAGACAAGTAGCCCAGGGCCTTCCCAGCCCCTAATGTGGCTCTTAAGGACAACAGGACAAAAGCGGCCACCTAAAAACTATGCGGTTTTCCGCTTCATTTGGACTAATAACCTGTTGTTCATGATTAGCCATTGGGGACACAGAAGTGCCTAGGTAGTTAGAAGGTCTCTCTGACCCAAGAATCTGGCACTAAATTGTTCTAAAAAGGAGGACCGGGAGGATTGTCCAAGAAGGCCGCACTGTGTGTGGTGAGTAATAATAGTTGTGATAAGAAAGTAATGTGATAGTATTAAGAGTTTATTAAGACCTCGTGGTTACCACCCTGAGAAATCAGGGGTTTGTACGGGCGAGGCAGGTATTAAGACCTCGTGGTTACCACCCTGAGAAATCAGGGATTTGTACGGGCGAGGCAGGTATTAAGACCTCATGGTTACCACCCTGAGAAATCAGGGGTTTGCGCGGGCGAGGCAGGTATTAAGACCTCGTGGTTACTGCCCTGAGAAATCAGGGGTTTGCACGGGCGAGGCAGGTATTGTGTGGACAATGCCTTGGGTGACCAGGGGTCATCTGGGCAAAATACGAATTTGGGGTAGGTGCGTGGCAGAAGGTGTACACAGTGATAGAATATTGTAGAATAGCAGAAAGTAGAATAGCAATAATAATAGTGTATGGTTTAAGGACTGAGTGTCTTAACTGTTTGTGGAGATGAGCTTTCAGCATTCTTTAAGCTGAGAGATCAGAAAATAAATGTGTTCCTTTGTCTGGAAATTAATGGGAGTGGTGTGTGGTCAGATGTTGAGTGACTAGGATTTTGATTGGTTGTGATTTGGTGGGGTGTGGTTAGAATTTGAGTGACGGTGAGTCTGACTGGTCATGATCTGAATCAATGTCCAATTACAGCGTTTGGGAACCTGACTGATGGAGGATTGGATTATCCTACTTTGGCTTGGATGTGAGATAAGAATTATATAAATGTTAATTTTGAAATTTTAATACGTGTAGAAAATTGAATAATTTCTTTGAAGTAAGAAAGGAACGAATGTGATTTGTGTGTAAAAACCGGTTTTGAATGAATGAGGAAGTTTATATATGTGATAATTATTTTGTTTATTGTATTTGTAGACCACATTGTAAGGATAAGTAAGTAAGTAAGTAAATTTTATTTATATAGCACGTTTTAAGTCAACTCGCATTGACACCAAAGTGTTTTACATAAAATAGATAATAAGTTTCCATAACAACCAGAGAAAAAGATTTTTATTTTTAAATAAATAAAAGAAAATGGAACACAACAAATTATAGAGTTGAACACAAACGTGTCCCCTCAGCAGAATCAAAAATTTCCACTGTGGGTAGGTGTATGTTCCTTTAAATAAATTGGAAGTAATGGGGGAAGATTACGAACAGTTGTAAGATAACGATTAACTGTTTGTATCCTCGTAACCTAAAAGGGGAAGTTGGAAAATGTAGGTTGTTTGGTTTTTTCTGATGTTTCTTTTAGATTTCTTTTCAGTAAAGTTAATTTGGAAAATTGTTACTAGTGCTAGGAATTGGACATTTAAAATAGTGGTGAGAATGGATTGAAATAATTGGAAATAAGTTAATTGATGAAACATGACCAGCTTTTATGGTTTGTTGTTTTATGGTAAACATTCTGGTTGGAGAAGGGTAATGATTGTTTGGTGAGATTTCAAGAATTTGCTGAGATTTGAGGAAGTGACGTAAGGAAGGAACATTTAAGGTAAATGTGTGACAAGATGAAAGTGTTAATTATGAATTATATGGCCACAAATAAGTTGGAAAAGTGGGAAAAGCGGAAAGGAAAGGAATTAGATGCACTTAGGCAGTTTAGAAAGAAAGGAGAGAGAGGCAGTTAGGAGATAACAGAAGTAGGAAACGACAGGTGTGAAAGTAATAAAGCAGGAGGAGTCAGTGGAAGATTTAAAAAGAAAGGTGAATGAATTTGCAAGGAGGCTAGAATATTTGAGAAGCAAGAAATTGAGTTTAGAATAAGAAAGAAGGCATACCAGAAAGGATTAAAGTGGGAAGCATAGGGATAAATTGATGAGACTGCTTTAAAAAGAAAAGAGAAGGACAGACACAGATTATCCCTTGGGGCACCCATAAACTGAGAGGGCTAAAAAATACCTCACCCTATATCCCTGATGGGAGAGGAAATGGATTAGGGCTTTGAAGGAGGAGAACGTGGGACAATTATTGGCTATGGGAGATTTGAAGGCACTGTTGGTGAAAGTGATAGGAACCACTAAACTGACAGAACTACTGAAGATGGATGGTATAAAATGATGCGAACAATGTAATAAGCAATGGCATGCTGTTTGACACACTCAGGCAGAGGGTATGGCAGGCCCTGAGACAATGTTAACCACTTAAGGTGAACCCCAAGGAATAAAGGGGAGATACACTAGGAGAGGCAAATAATCCTGCAGCCTATCTGGAAAACCAGCTGAAAATGTGGAGAGTTAAAAATGAACAAGAAATAAAAGGCAACCAGTTAATGAACATTATATTATGAACTACTGTGGTGGATGTCATTCCTCTTAAAGTCAAGTAGATTGGAGGAGGTGGTGGAATTGTCATTTATTTCCCACCCCCGATTCAGCGATCAGTTGGTCTCTGCGGTCGAGAAATATCGCAAAGATAGGAAAAAGACTTGCAAACCAACAGGAAGAGCTTAAAAAGAAAGAGCGTGAAAAAAGAAAGACAATGTTGTCAAAAACAACGGACCTGGTTGATAAGACTGAAATAAGTGATGAACCGACACAAGTGAGTCCTATGGCAAAACCAAGCAGGGCCAGAGAATTACATGCCAATAATAAATGTCTTTGGGGGAGCGTTTCCTCAAAATGTCCTATCAGGAGTGAAATTAATCTGGATATAAGCCCTAACAGGATTGGGGTCCCCAAGGGAGGGAGGGATTTAAAGGAGGATGTCAAGAAAGGCTAGGATGAGGTAGGGTTTTGAATACTAGCCCCATGTTTTAATAAGAAGATAAAGGCAGTTGGAAGGTGTACCCTTAGAAAGTATTTGATGATGTGGATGATTTGTTTGTTTGTTCCACAAGTGAGTAGCAATGTAAGAGAGAGAGACATTTTAAGTCTAAAAAATTTCAGAATGTAGGACAGAGGATGATGACCTTGGCAAAGGCAGGATATAGTTCAGACTAGATTGGAAAATATGTTGAAATTGTGACGACATTAAGAAAGATAATGAAGGAAGAAGGACAAACAAGCCTAAAGAATGTTTTACAGTTAGAACTTTTGAATGATGGAGACAAAAAGGTTTTGTTTGTGAATGTTTATTGTTAAAAGGGATCATAATAGCAAGTATGTAGGGTTTGAAATGGTGTATAAGGATGAATTAGACTTTAAGGTAATTAAATTAGAAGCCTGTAACCTTGCTTAGCTCAGTTGGAAGAAATTAAGGCTTTAAGAGAAGCATGTGACATGAGGGAAAGTGAGAAAGATTAAGTTTATATCGACTAAGCATATGATTATGGAGTTTGTCATATGTTTAGAGTAGTAGGGAAATAGAAAGGCTTTGAGAAAAGCAATGGAGACCAAAAGTTATCAGTAAAGTTAGACCTGATAAGAGCAATATTGAAGTCAGGGGCACTAGCTGTCATTAAATGTCAAGCACATAAGAAGGTAAATTAAAGTGCAGACGAAGCAGCCAGAACAGCATCTGGAGGATGATAAGCTGTTGTTACGTCTAGGGTAAGTTTGAATAGATTTAGGTATGAGCACTGTAGTGTCGTTTATGATGAAAAGGGTAATTAAGAGGTTTGGTAGACCTACAGAAATCAGCTTTGACAATGGATTGTTTTCATTTAGGGAGTAGTCAAGTTGGCGATACAGGCCCTTAGAGTAAAACACAGATTTGGATGTGTAACACCTGCAGTCACAGGCATGGTGGAAAGAATAAATGGAACATTGAAGGTTAATATAAATAAGATTTGTGTAATTACAAAGTTGAATTGGATCGATGCCCTGTCATTGGCACTGAAGAGATGTTGTATGCAAACTAACCGAATAACCCACATAACACCACATGAGATGTTTATTGGCCGACCTATGTAGGTGGCACAATGGAGAGGTCCTTACAGAGGACCGAGTTTGGAACAATTAGAGATAGAATTTAAGAAGTATATGCAACAGTTAATTATGATATACAAGTCTATTTATGAACAGGTAAAGTAAAAGCTGTTGGAGGTGGACCAGGAGGAAGGACCCTTTAAACCTGAAGACAAGGTGTATGTATGAGTTTTCCAAACCACCGACCGATGTTCAGGTAGAAGGTTGATATACCTGGTACCATTTCAATCATTACATGAGGGCTGTCCCACAGGTACGAATAGATAATAGCCATGAGGTAAGTGAACAGGAGGACAAAGAAGTGAGAAAAGAGTAGAGTTTTAACAAGAACGTTGTTTGACATCAGTGGTGGGCAAAATAATGGAAAGGATACTTAAAGATAATATATATAAGAATTTGGATAAAGGGTAGGATTAGGAAGAATTAGCATGGATTTGTGATTAGAAGGTCATGTTTGACTAATCTTGAATTTTTTGAAAAGGTTGTTAGGGAAATTGATGGGGGTAAAGAGGTGGATGTTGTCTAGCTGAACTTCAGTAAGGCCTTTGACAAGGTTCAATAAGGAAGTAAGGTTGGTTAAGAAGGTTTAGTAAGGAGTAGCAAGATGGATTAAAAAGTGGCTGTATGGGAGATGCCAGAGTGTAATGGTGGATGGCTGTTTGTCAGGTTGGAGGTCAGTGACTAGAGGGGTACCTCAGGGATGTGTGTTGGGTCCACTGTTGTTTGTCATGTGAATCAATAACTGGATGTTGGTGCGGTAAAATGGATTAATAAGTATGCAGATGATACTAAGATAGGTGGTGTTGTGAATAATGAAGTAGATTTTAAAAGTCTACAGAGAGATTTAGGTCATTTGGAAGAGTGGGCTTAAAGATGACTGATGG
Source organism: Amblyraja radiata (assembly GCF_010909765.2). Taxonomy (NCBI): domain Eukaryota; kingdom Metazoa; phylum Chordata; class Chondrichthyes; order Rajiformes; family Rajidae; genus Amblyraja; species Amblyraja radiata. Next base: position 5,225,371 of record NC_045980.1, read on the forward strand.
GTTTAATGTTGATAAGTGTGAAGTGATACATCTTGGAAGGACAAATCAAAATTGGACGTAAATGGTAAATGGTTGTGAATTGAGGAATGAAGTTGAACAGAGGGATCTAGGAATAACTGTGCATAGTTCCCTGAAGATGGAATCTCATGTAGATAGGGTGGTAAAGAAAGCTTTTGGTGTGCTGGCCTTTATAAATCAGAGCATTGTGTATAGAAAGGTGTTCAAGAAGGAACTGCAGATGCTGGAAGATCGAAGGTACACAAAAATGCTGGAGAAACTCAGCGGGTGCAGCAGCATCTATGGAGCGAAGGAAATAGGCGACGTTTCGGGCCGAAACCCTTCTTCAGACTGATGGGGGGTGGGGGGGAAAAGGAAGGGAAAAGGGAGGAGGAGGAGCCCGAGGGCGGGGGGATGGGAGGAGACAGCTCGAGGGTTAAGGAAGGGGAGGAGACAGCAAGGGCTAGCAAAATTGAATTCTCCCAATTTTGCTAGCCCTTGCTGTCTCCTCCCCTTCCTTAACCCTCGAGCTGTCTCCTCCTTACAGAGAAAGGTTGAACAAGTTAGGTCTTTATTCTTTGGAGAGGAAGAAGGTTAAGGTTATTGATAGAGGTCTTTAAAATGATGAGAGGGATAGACAGAGTTGACGTAGATATGGTTTTTCCGTTGAAAGTAGGGAAGATTGAAACAAGAGGACATGATTTGAGAATTAAGGGACAGAAGTTTAGGGGTAACATGAAGGGGAACTTCTTTACTGAGAGAGTGGCAGCTGTGTGGAATGAGCTTCCAGTGGAAGTGGTGGAGGTAGGTTCGATTTTATCATTTAAAAATAAATTGGATAGGTATATGGACGGGAAAGGAATGGAGGGTTATGGTCTGAGTGCAGGTAGATGGGACTAGGTGGGAGTAAGTGTTCGGCAAGGACTAGAAGGGCCAAGGTGGCCTGTTTCATTGCTGTCATTGTTATATGGTTAAGATAATGTGAGGTTTTTTTTTTGAGACATGAGTGACTATGAAATTGGTGTAAATAAGGTCAGAATAACGGGTGTATGTGTCTTGTTTGGAGAACAATGTTTCAATTTCATACAGAATAATACTAGCCCGGAGGGGGCTTTCACTAAAGCCATGGATAAGTTAAAAACCTAAGGAGTAAGGTTAAAAGAAACGCAGGGTTTGGACATCAATTGTTTGGGTGGTTGGAGAGCATGTTGGGGGGTTGGGGAGCATGGCTGATTAAAATTGGTCTGACCATTGGGGTCGTACTACTTGCAGTGGCAATAATGTTGTGCTGTGTTTTCCCCTGTATTAAGTCCCTCCTGGTGAAAGCTACTGTGAAGCAATTGCCAATGATAACGGGTGCAGACGAATCCGGCCCTAAAGGAAAATGGACCTGGGTGATAGAATACTACTATGATGGAGAAGAGGTATTAGGAAACTGTTGAATTAAGTCTGTAAGGGGAGCTGGATCTTTTTTCCTGCCTCATGTAATGGGGGTAGGTTTTTGGCCCAGTTTCCCAAGGAGCCAGAGAAAGAACACTACACAGCATTACGTTAAATGAATTAAAGAGCCTGCATTTTAGGGCTATATGAGTGATTAGACCTGGGGAATGTGTGTGTAGTTTTCTTTGTCTTTTGAGACTTTGTAAAGTCTCAGAGAAGGAAGTTATATAGAAGACTATATAGAAGTAATATAGAAGATTAAAAAGGTTACTTCTCACTTTTACTTTCTGCACCATTTGCATCTTTGTGTGTAGACATATAACCAATATGTTTAAAAACATTTAGTAAAGCTCGCAGATGTCAGCTATTTTTATGTGATCAGAAGTCAAGGCCCAAAAACATGTTATTGCTTAGTTTATTTTGCCTCAGTTAGAACATCATGGTAACTCAGAGATTGGAGATAAAGGGCAAGGACAGTGAGAGGTTAAAGTTAGTAAAAAACATGCATGCTAAGCAGCCAAAGATAAGAACTGAAATTATAATAAAATGCTGCTTGAAATTATGGATCAGAGAACATTTGGAGAGTGGCCGAGCTGTACTATCTCTGAATGTTCCAGGCCCGGATTTGTGCAAATTAAAGGCTTCGCGTCTTCTTGAAGAATTCTCCGTGTCTGTGTCATCTTATCTTTAATTTGAGTCTGGTAAACCACGACAATAGTTGTGGGAGTCAGTAGGTTTATAGTAGATGCTAGTCGATAGTCTATCTCCTGTGATGGAGATGGTGAGATCAAGATGGGCAGATAACACTCAGAAAAGTGCTTCCTGTTCTAATAGGAAATTCCATTTAAAAATAATCACTTTGCTGTTTACCAGTTTTACATCATGTTCTTTTTTTCAATTTCTAATTCCAATGCAAATTGTCCTAATTGAACATGGGGAAGAAAGTTATTTGTTGTGCAGCTTAAAATATCCAGTCAGTGGTTTAATGGATATGACAATGGAAAAAAACTCCAGCAGGGATTCACATTTAAAAGATAGCAATAGTCTTGATCAAAGTTAGAAACATTGGGTCTCAAATGATACAACATGCATCAATAAACACATCTGGTAAATGATGGTTCAAATTGGATCAAGACTACTGAGAGAGTCCAGCAGTTAGGTAAATGTTGTCAGGGTCTGTTAGACTGATGAAATCATTATGCTTCTGCAGGCCACAGCAGCTGTTTGAATTTGTCTTCATTACCATCTTATAAACAAGATAGACAAATCAACCAGGAAAGTATCTACTTTATCAATCCACCCAAGTTTATTTTACTGGCATATTAAAATGGATGAAACAAAGAATCTGAGTCGATATACTGGCATCATCACATTCTTTTAAACAACCAGCAGATTTCAACAACTTTGTTCAACACGATCAGAAACTGTATGAAAACCAAAGCCTACAGATGCTAGAAATCTGCAATAAAAACAGAAAATGCTACAAACTCTCAGCAGGTCAGACAGCATCAGTTCCTGTTTCACGCCCAGGAAACTTGACCAGAATTGAACAACAGCAGATTATTCCTGCTATTGGTCTGGAACTGCATTGCAGGTACCTGGACTCAGAATGCTTTTTTAGAAACTTAAAATGTAATTCATCATTCTGTTGGGATTCTTTAGGGATGTATTGAAATGCCTGTCTTTTCTCAGATCCATGCTCGTATGTTTTTTTTCCCATAATCTAGAAAGTAATCGTTTTCACATATATGTCCAATTAGTTTTTAATATTACTAATGGAATCCGATTCCACCACCCTTTGAGATGGTCATTATTGAATCTCAACAACCATCTGTGTAAGAAAACTCCTCACTTCCGCCCTAATTATTTTGAACACTGCCTTAAGCTTTTCTCTATTTAATCAATCAAAAACCAGGATAATGTTAAAGAATGATCAGCCATGATCACAATGAATGGCGGTGCTGGCTCGAAGGGCCGAATGGCCTCCTCCTGCTCCTATTTTCTATGTTTCTATGTTTCAACTGATTTTTCATTTAACCTTCTCTGGTCCAAGGAGAACAATACCAGCTTCTCCAATTTCATTCCATTAATGTTTGTCAGTATACCCTTTGTGAAGATATATACCCCTGATGTCCCTGCTCTTGAAAATTATCAATATATATTTAGATGTGTTTACACTTCTCAAGGCTTCAGATTCAACATTCATTTCAAATCATAACCAAAGGCAATTAATCAGAAAGCAATTGTTAGGAACAACTTTAATTTTCTAACTGTGCTTCCACCAAACCTGTTTGTCTGAGTTTTAATCATCCTATTGCCATTCCTTTGACCTTGCATCATCAACCTTCTTCCCCATTTTCCGTGTTCTTACTTATACCATGTTTGCCTGGAAATCTGAACTATCGAGGTTATGAGCTGTTTTTCCCCCATTGCAAGTGATCATTTCCAACGTAATTAATGAACAATGCACTTCCAGGCATGATTCACCTTAGCAGTTTTGTCCAGGGAGGCTTGTGATGTCATGTAATGCACATTATTTGGACTGCCGGCAAGTACTGGAGCCTCCGAGAAAATTAAAGCATTTGTTCATTCTCAAAGAGAACTAGATGTTTTGTCCCACAAGGTTCAGGCAATAAATGACAATTAAACAATCTGCACTGTCACACAGGTGATTCACACATGGTATCTCACACTCACACTGAGATTACATATAGATGGCATCATTATTCAAACATTAGCTATTTCACTGGAGCTCCCTTCATTGACTGCAGCCTTATTCAAAAAATTTTTTATTGGGACCTAACACGCACCAATCTTCCAACACACAGTAGCCAGAAGCTAGTTCATTGGTGTAGTAGCTGTGTGCTCCACACAACCCCTTTGAGAGTGTGCTAAACGCCACGGTGCTACTTCAAACATTTTTTCACAAATTCATTTGGGACACCAGAGTGGACATTGCCACTAATTGCAGGTTGTGTTTTGTGTGGAATGAACTTTAGACATTAACTGTGTTTAGCATTCCACAGAAGCTGTCTGGCTGTAATTTGCTACTGTTTTTTGTCTTTATTATTTTGGATTTCCTGCATCTGCCGTATTTTGCGTTTGTATTGTTTTGATTACATTGCCTCGTTGTGTCCTTAATTTCACAGCATCTGTTTACACATTTGCATTGAATTATATTGTCTTAACTCTGTCCTTGGCCCTCTTCAAACACTTTGCTCACTATTTGTACAAATGCAAGTAATAAAATTATACAACCTATACGCAAACCCAAAACATTCAAATATGAAATCAAAGGTCTATTAGCAGCACTTGGCGATTCCATTCCATTTTGTCAAGATCTGGAGAGAGGAATGAGGACATGTCTAACAGCTGATATTTGACTTCTGCGAGATAGCAGTCAATTCACCATAATACAACAGTCTCACTTTGTTGGCAAGTTTGACCAAGATTGATATTGATCCATAATGAACCATGGGCCGGATGACCCAGTCATTATATTTAAAACAATCAGCAGGCTGCATTATACAGAATAGGCAGAGGAAAATGTCCCTTTTTGAATGATAAGGTGCTGCACATTAGGCTGGTAAACAGGTTGGGAGAGTGGACAAACAAGTGGCAGATGGAACAGCAAAGTGTGGGGTCATGCACTTTGCTCATAGGAGTAAAGGCATAGACTATTTTCCAAATGGGGAGAGGATTCAGAAATCAGTGATGCAAAGGGACTTGGGAGTGCTGGTGCAGGATTCCCAAAAGGTTAATATAACAAGTTGAATCGATAGGATGGAAGCCAAATGCAATGTTAACATTCATTTCAAGAGGACTAGGACATAAAAGCAGGGATGTGATACTGAGACTTTATAAGGCACTGGTCAGACTGTGGTTGGAGTATTGTGAGCAGTTTTGGGCCTCATATCTGAGGAGTGGTGTGCTGGCATTGGAGAATCGAGTGGTTTCTGAGAATGATCCTAGGGATGATTGACTTAATGTATGACGAGGGTTTGATGGCTCTGGGTTTGTACTGAGTTTAGAAGAATGAGGGACGATCTAATTGAAACTTACCGAATAGTGAAAGGCCTGGATAGAGTGGATGCAGAGAGCACATTCTCACTAGTAGAAGAGCCTGGGACCAGAGGGCACATAGTCTCAGAATGAAAGGACGTACCTTTATAAAGGAGATGAGGAGAAATTTCTTGTGCCAGAGGGTAGCGAATCTGTGGAATTCATTGCCACAGATGGCTGTGGAGGCTGTGGGTCACTGTGAGTCACTAGGCATTTTCAAAGCAGAGGATGACATGTCCTTGATTAGTAAGGTTGTCAAACGATAAGGGAGAAGGTGGAAGATAGATCAGCCATGATTGAATGATGGAGTAGACTTGATGGGCCGAATGGCCTAATTCTGCTCTTATGAATTACAATTTATAATGCAATGCCTATGCATCTTCACTGTGCATGTATCCTGTGCCCATAGTTCATACAGTGCACACAAAGCTAAAAACAGTCTTCATCTGGCTGAAGATTAATTGCTCAGCCTGTATATCATGCAGTAGAGACAGATGCTACAAGATGAATCACATTGCCAAGATAAGCAGCAACAGATCAATTAGAACATATTGGTCTGGTTTTGAGCCTATGATGTGTCATTATCCGTCCAGACCAATTAATGTTTAATGTTCAATAACCTTTGCCTTTTGTAGTCCCTTTGTATGATCATTTCAGAGTCCTATTTGCAAAGTAACTTATTTCAACACATTGCTTGTTGAAACAGAGCAGGAACATGATATCTTGGAGAAGTAATATTGAGGCAATATCTTCCTTAAGGGGAGAAATAACTAGAAACAAAAATTCTGCTCACACCTCATTTCTCCCCCCAAGGACAATCCGCTATATAAATTATGCAAATTTAAATTTGTCACTGTGATATTATGAGGATTTTATGTTGTATATTGCTGAAATACCTGGATATAATTACAGCTGTTGATTCACTCAGTAGCACGCATGGATATACAATGGGGATTTATGAAATCCTTGTGCTCTTCAGAGAAACGCCAGGCAATCGCCCACACTTTTAGCTCAGTGTTCCTAGCAAAACATTTGCTTAGGAAGGAACTGCTGATGCTGGTTTAAACCGAATGTAATAACAAGGAACTGCAGATGCCAGTTTATACCAAAGATAGACACAAAAAGTTAGAGTAACTCAGGCTGCATCTCTAGAGGAAAGGAGTCGGTGACTTTCCGGGTCGAGACCCTTATGTTGCCACATGTTATTCACGAATTTCATCTTTGGAATGTACAACAAGAATGGAGGCACAGAATATAAAGTTTGGAATGCTACATTGGAAATTTATAATACACTGGTTAGATCATGCGTGGGGTATTGTGTGCAGTTCTGGTTGCTAGGCTATTGGAAGGATGGTGATGTGCTGGAGAGAGTGCGGAGGAGGTTCTCTAGGATGTTGCCTGGATCGGAGGATTTTAGTAATGGGCAGAGATTGGATTGGCTGTTTTACTTAGATTGAAGGAGGTATGATCTGATAGGCAGATCAAAAATTATATGTGGCAGAGATAGAGTATCAGAATCCTTTATCCCCATGCTAGAGTTGTCAACAATAAGAGAGTATATGTTTAAGGTGAGAAGAAGGAGTTTAACTGGGGATTTGATAGGAAGTTTCTTTTCACACAGAGAGTATTTGATCTTGCTGCCAGAGGAGGTGATGGAGTTCGATACAATCATTAGATTCACGAGATATTTAGGCAGGCACTTTAATAGGGAAGGCATGGAAGGATAGGGACCTAATGCGGGCAAATGGAATCAGTGTTGTTGTTGGTTAGTTTGTGCTGTACAACTCTCTAATGTATAAAAGTGGTTAACGTTGACTGCTTCATGTGCACATACATGCTGTTATGAAAACTGCATGGGGGTCTATACTAGTTGCATGGGGGCCTACTATACTAGTTGCATGGGGGTCTCTCCAATAATCACAGATATCCCAATGAAAATCAATGTCACTTGAAACCACTTATTCATGGTATTCAATGTGGAATTAACCTCCATTTAGCCACCTCAGCTCCTCCTAAATTTACAGAAGGGTAAGGTCACTTGGGGTGGGTACTTGCACTCGTCCAGGAACTATAGGTATGTCAATTCCATGGAGGGAATAATATATATTTGATTAAAATTAAAATCTTGCCACACCATCAAAGGAAGGCAGAATCAAGTTTGAGCCAAGCAAACAGAACAAAGCAACCGAAACAAGAGTATTCAAGAGAGAGTTAGATATAGCTCTTGGAGCTAACGGAATTGAGGGATATGGGGAGAAAGCAGGAAGTGGATACTGATTTTGGATGATTAGCCATGATCATATTGAATGGCATTGCTGGCTAGAAGGGCCAAATGGCCTACTCCTGTGCCTATTTTCTATGATTCTAAAACAAAGTTTAGGCTTTGCTAATATTTGTACGCCATTTATAAAAACTGTGAAATCAATTTCTCCAAGTTTGAATGCTGTTACAATATGGCGTGCTAAATACTTGTTGGGAACCATGGATCAGTATACTTGTGGCTTCCTAAGAGTACCCTGTTAAACTGACTCGCTTAGTCAATTCTTGGATGGGAAACCATCTAGGGATGCCAGGTTCACAAGGCCTGCTTTGTGGAGGAAAGAAGTCATCCAACTAATGCAATGAATTCAACAACAATCTCAAATACACTACACATACTAAAAACAAACATGTGGTACAAGTATACATATTTCATGCACACACATATGATGAAGGCCATATGTATGTTAAATAGAATTAAGGAGGTTATGGGCTGACCCAGTAATTCCATTCCACAAAATAACTTAAGGGGGGGGGGATAAGCATGGAGGGCAGATATTATGCTGAAATAGCTGTTACACATTCCCCACTTGATTAAGTAAATCCCACCCCCAAAACAGGGTTGTTTCTAGCCTGAAGATAGACACAAAATATTGAAGTAACTCAGTGGGTCATGGAGCATCTCTGGAGAAAAGGAATAGGTGACGTTTTGGGTCACACTCTCCTTGTATGTGAATACTTGCCATTAATTCAGACTTTTATTTTTAGCCGAATATCTACTGTAGTTTGTAATGAACCTGATAATATCAAATACATTTTCCCCAGTATATCAACAGAGATATGAATCTAATAATATTATCACTACATTTCCTAGATAATTTTATAAAAGCATTTTTGTATGCAACTAATGTCATCTTAATACAAGTTCAGGATTCATTCGAAATCTAGGAGGTGGCACGTTGAATCGAAAATTGGCTCAGTGGTAGAAAGTAAATGGTGATGATTGCAAAGTAGCTTGGCCATAAGGCCACAAGACATAGAAGTAGAATTAGTCCCATTCAGCCCGCGAGGCTCCTCTGCCATTCAATCATGGCTCTATATTTTCCTCTCAACCTCATTCTCCTGCTTTCTCCCTGTAACCTTTGACACCCTTACTAATCACTGGCCACTGGAAAGCTGTTACCAACAGGATTCCCCGGATTTCAGTACTCCACTGCTTGCTCTTTGGGATTTATATTCACGTCAGGATTAAATGCAGGGGGGAATGAGAAAGGAGTTTGCCAGACGATACAAAAATTGGCCATGCAGTTGACATGGAAAAATGTAGACTTTAAGAAGATGGTTTGATTATTTTGGTGGGAAAATGGTATCATTAAATCCATCTATCAATGAACGGTGAGATAATTTAGAGAGGTATCACAAGGCAAGAACATGTACAATATATCAGAAGATAGTGAATGGCTTGGAGGAACAATGTAAAGATCCCTTAAAGATAGTTGGACCATTAATAAAGTGGTCATAAAGGCATACATGGTCCTATGTATTATTGGCTAAGTTAGGGAGCATTGGAGCAGAGAACTACACGCAATTCTGGTCACCTCATTACAGGAAAGACGTAATTATGCCTGCGAGAATAGAGAGAAGATTTACAAAGATGTTGCCCAAAGTCAAAGTCCCAGCTATGAGGAAATACTGAATGAGTTAGCACAGTTATCTTCAGTGTAGAGAATGGTTTCAAATAAACATCCCATAATTAGGAATATTTTACAATTTTCAGTTATGTCCAATAATTGGAATATGTCCTAATGTCTGTCCCATATGTCCACAGCAGCAGCATTGGCCAATGAAAGCCCCTCTGTACACAGATGGAAGCTTCATATCACAATGGAAAGTTAATTTGTGTGTTACATATTTAACATCCCCTGGAACATTGCCACAAAATCACCAAAGAATATATAGTCGTAGCTCATTCCAATCAATGATTTGCTAAAAGTCCTACTGCTGCATAAATGTGACAGCCTTTGACCATTATTTTCACAATTGAGGGCTCCAGAGTTGAAGACTTGGAAAAACTTTTTTTTAAGCATCAAACAAATCTTATTACTCTCCTTTTAATTACTGTATTTCCTGGAAGGCTTTAGAACTTTATTGTAATTAGGACCCTTACTGACAATATCACTTTGAAATCAAGCTTTGTAAAGATCAATAAAACCTCAAGCTCCTTAAAACCAAGATATGCTTCTTGATACACTAAGTGCCATTAGCTTTCTCAAGAATGCGCAAGCAGATCTTGAATGTAACTTCACTGTGATTTTTCAGCGCAAGCTGGGGCCTAACGGACCGATGCAGTATTATTGAATATAGCTTCTCCAAATGATCCATGACTCAGTCAATAATGCTCTTTCGCAGCTAATGATGCGGATTTTCATGGAACTGAAGCAAATTCAACATAACATTAAATTACTGATGGGATTAAAAATAAAGTGGCTTAAGGAGTATAAAATGGTAGGATGATGTTATTTCAAAATGAAGCGGATCGATTTTGATCTATTATATACTTCACGTTGGTCCACGACCACTTCAAAATGTCTGTTACTTACTTGATGAGAAATTGGCATCAGTGTGAACTGGAGGTGTGGAAGGAAGAAAAGATGGATGTCCAACAAAAAAGGAGCGCAAAGAACGTTCTGAGAGAAGAGGAGAACGTTGAGCTGGGATGTTCTCACAGCTGCCAACACTATTATGTATCTTCAGATTTAGAGGCTTGTTCTTTTTCTTTGCTCTGATAGAATCATACAAAGGCAACAAATCAGTAAAGACCGAGTACAAAAAGCACAAAATTAGTCTCCAAACACTGCTTATAAATTATAATAACTTCAAGAAAAACTAGAGCAGGCATTAAACTCATTAGCTTCAGCCCACCTGAGATTAGTTTTTGAAGAATGGCATGGCAGAAATGCTAGAAATTCAATACAACCATCAAGACGAATACTTCATATAAAAGAATAATGACAATCACTTACAGTATGAAGAGTGGTAGATACATTACACATGTCGCATTTCCTCTTTTTCCACAAACACAAATAATGGATTTGTGAGTAATATGTGAGAACACATAGGAAAATATGAAATGCCTGGGACAAAGCAAATTCTGAATTGCATGAATCAATAACAAAACTTGTTAACTCCAAGTCCAACTACAAAATGCACATTCTAGACAATACCAGCTGCCTGTTTAATGACTAACAAATAAAACAAAATGCTAGAGGAATTGAGCAGATCAAGATAATGGAAGACAACATTTCAGGTTGGAACCCTTCTTCAGACTGAAATTTCTCGTCTCTTCATTTTCTGTATAGTTTATCTTTGTGAAGGTTCAAAGGATGAACCACTAAATTAAAGGCTCATGCAGGTGCAATGTACTGATTCTGGTCTATACTCCAGTTCCTATACGCAAAAGGTAAATATACAAGTCCCTGTGATGGTGTATGATTATTTCCTCTCAGTGCAGGCTCGAAGGGCCGAATGGCCTACTCCTGCACCTAATTTCTATGTTTCCTAATTTCTATGTATCTTCTACCCATGTTGCATGCACAGTTTAAAGAGGGTACAGCCACTAGAAAATTGTTCTTAAAGAATAGGGCTGTTCTCTGTTTATGTTAACAGTAATCATAAGAGGCTATGAGAGGTAGCTAGAATTTTGTAAATAATGGTACCAACATTTGCCAATGGACAGAAAGGGACAGCATGCACATGCAAATGGGATCCTAAACTATAGCCTTAAAGTCCTACTGAATTTAACTCTAGGACCCATTTTCAAAATGATCCCCACAAAGCAGCCCGTTTCATCGACAGTTTGGCTGTGTATTGATTGTGATACTCCCTGGTTAACTCTTCCCTTCCCACACAATCCACCCCTTCCCCAGGTACTTTCCCCTGCAACCCAACAACACCAGTCCCTTTACCTCCTCCCTTGTCTCCGTCCAAAGACGCTGACAGTCCTTTCAGGTGAGGCAGAGGTTCACTTGTACCTCCTCCAACATCATCTACTGTATCCACAGTTCCATATGTAGACTCCTATATATCGGCGAGACCAAGTGCAGGCTCAGCGATCATTTCGCTGAACACCTCTGCTCAGTCTACCTAAACCTATCTGATCTCCCAGTTGCTAAACACTTTAACTTCCCTTCCCCTTCCCATGCTGACCTTCCTGTCCCGGGCCTCCTCCAATGTCAGAGTGAGGCCTAACGCAAATAAGGCACATCAAACACCACCTCATATTTCACTTGGGCAGCTTACAACCCAGCAGTATGAATATTGACTTCTCTAACTGCAAGTAACTCTAGCTAACAATGATCCATTCTATATTTTTCTTTTACTTCGCCCCTTTTGAACTCCCATTTTCACACCTTACTCTTCCTTATCTCTCATTTCCCTCTCACCCGTTCCTTCTATCCAGTGATGCTGCCTGTCCCACTAAATTACTACAGCATTGTGTGTCTGTCTTCCATTGCGGTAGCATCTGGGAACAGGATTTCAAGTTGTGCTGGAAACTGGGAAAGGAGCTGACATTGGGCAGCAGTTCTGTGTGGGGACACTGTGCAGCCAGATATGAAGAACTTCTCACTGATCTGGGATTTGGCAACTGAAAATCTAAATCAGTCAGAGTGCAAACATCAGAAATCGCTAGGTGCATGAAATATAAAAAATAACAGAACAAAAGCAAATCTCAATAAATTGCACATACGCGGCTTGGCTTGCATGGCTGAGAGAAACATTCTTGTCCCTCCAGATTAACGCGGTGCTATAAATGCCTTTAACTCATTATTGGCTTATTTTGATCCACAAAGCTTGAAACCCCAGCATCTAGGGTAAAAATAAAGTTAGGCAAACTGAAAACAAGCTGCACTCTGACTCTCTTACCTCCCAAAAGCTTCTACTTGCCTACTGAGGCTATCAACCACTTTCCCTACCTGCCTTCCAGGAGCAGATTGGCCAGCCACCTCCCTGACCCTACTCTGGACAATACGTTGATCACCTATAACCTAGGACTGTGACTGTTCAGAAGTTTAGTCATTTTTACCTCCGATTGGCCTGCTTCCAACCCCAACATGTAATTCTTGCAGAGTGCAATCACACTTACTACCACCTCATGATTCTCTTATCAAGCGAGGTAATCAAAGCACATTAGGCACTCAATTAAAAACATTTATTATTGATTTTAAAACTGACACATAGATAGATGATGTATTGGATTATCAGCCAATCCATCATTTTTATCACCACTTTTTTAAGTTAAAGGGGATCCTACTTTTGTGATACATGGGCGATATAGTTGAAGAAGTGTCATGACAGTTCTTCAAATATATAGAGATTTAGGAGAAAACAGAAACTGGGGGAAAGCTATGAATCACTAAATTATAATATGTTTAAATAACCAAACTGAAAACACCAAGGTGCAACTATTAATAAAAATTGGAAACATGAAAACTAACTTGCAGCTCAATAGTTATATGAAACAAATAGCATCAATAGCTATTGCAGAATTGATAGACACAAGATTTTTTTTTAAAGTCAAATCAATTTGAAAAGCACATCCACTGACTGTATTCTTTGCAACCATTTTAAATTTTGCAGAAAACATGAATATGTCATTGTTCTATTCTCTTGAGAGTATGAGGTAGTGTTTCCTTTATTATTACCATACAATAGGATTTCCTTCAACAGCAGTTTCATTTTGTCCTTGTAAAATTAGTCCATCTTGAATCATTCTTAATTTGTAAAGCCATTATCCCTTTCTGACGGATCCATTATTTCTAATCAGGGAGCAAATGAATGTCTTTTGAAGTTGAAGCATTCATTTAGCAAAATCATGGAGGAACATGTAAAAGTAGCAAGACATCTATTGGTTTTGAATGTGATGAAAACAATACAAATGCAGTTAGACAGAATTAAACACTTTCAACATTGGCACATACTGAGAAAGGTGTGAAGACAATGAATAGATCATTCAAAATGGGCTCCAAGAACAATATCACCCCACAGATATTACTCGTATGTACAAAGTAGAATATTGTATTTCTGTATTCTGTATTTTTTATTATTCTGTATCCCCTTTTTTTTTTTTTTTAATTTCTATATTGCACTACTACAGACTGACGCAAAACTGCATTTCGTTGTACCCATACTCAGTATTTGTGCAATGACATTAAAGTTGAATTGAATTGAATTGAATTGAACAGTAATGATAATGTCAACATGTTGAGCTTTTTATACAAAACAATAATATTTTGCAGTAAAACAGTGTGACAGTTTAGCCTTAGTTTGCAACAGGCTTTTTCATGGAGAGAACACTGTAGGGGAATACAATTATATATTTTTTGAATTATTCACAACAGGGCACAATTCCATTAATAAGCGATACATTAATTAATCAATATAAATGTATCCTTTCACACATTGTGCAAATTTCCTGTTTGTTCTCAATAGTTATAAATACCGAAGAAAAGTTAACTAATTCCACAGACTCATTCTTTTGAATTAATTTACTTTTGAACCAAGAACCAAGAATTATTTAAAATGCTTGACCATCACACCTAGATTTTGCGCTAAGAAGAATTCTGACCCAGCCAGAAGTTTGGATTTATGGTTGTAATTTGAATAACATTACTAATTAGAAAGCACATTTTATGGATTAAATGTATTCACAAACCAAGAGAGTAAGGGTGAAGTTTGACTTTTAACAGGGCTGTTATTTCTCACCTGCTACCAGGCATAAGGGAAATGAATCCGCAGGGAACCAGTTCAAACAGTATAAATGAAATAATTGAGACCAACACGGCAGCATCACATGTTGGAAGGAGAATTGGTCTTGGCCAGCTTTATTCATCCTTTTTGCCCCCAAATTTGATTACCTCCTCACATTTAGTTTCTGGTTTTGTCTGTGTCTCCAATTATAGAAACATAGAAACATAGAAAATAGGTGCAGGAGTAGGCCATTCGGCCCTTCGAGCCTGCACCGTCATTCAATATGATCATGGCTGATCATCCAACTCAGTATTCTGTACCTGCTTTCTCTCCATACCCCCTGATCCATTTAGCCACAAGGGCCACATCTAACTCCCTCTTAAATATAGCCAATGAACTGGCCTCAACTACCTTCTGTGGCAGAGAATTCCAGAGATTCACCACTCTCTGTGTAAAAAATGTTTTTCTCATCTCAGTCCTAAAAGATTTCCCCTTTATCCTTAAACTGTGACACCCTTGTTCTGGACTTCCCCAACATCGGGAACAATCTTCCTGCATCTAGCCTGTCCAACCCCTTAAGAATTTTGTAAGTTTCTATAAGATCCCCCCTCAATCTTCTAAATTCTAGCGAGTACAAGCCGAGTCTATCCAGTCTTTCTTCATATGAAAGTCCTGACATCATAGGAATCAGTCTGGTGAACCTTCTCTGTACTCCCTCAATGGCAAGAATGTCCTTCCTCAGATTAGGAGACCAAAACTGTACGTAGTACTCCAGGTGTGGTCTCACCAAGACCCTGTACAACTGCAGTAGAACCTCCCTGCTCCTATACTCAAATCCTTCAATTGCTTACACTGCCTTTGATATATTCTGGGGACATTAACCTTCCCTAATCGATACTTTCTTTGGAGCAGTGGCACATTTAAGGGGCCTCAGTATCACCAGTAAATAGCATTACTTAAAGTTAGCTTGGACTTCCTGAAGTATATGTGGCTGCAAGAGATGATTGGAAAAATTCTTCAAATGCACATCTCTCCAACTACAGCTGTATCCTCGCATGCTGTGGGCAGCACCATAGCAAGCTGGTAGAGCATCTACCTCAAAACTCCAGCAACCTGGGTTCAATCTTTATTTCCAGTGTTGCCGGTATGGAGTTTGCAAGATCTCTCCATGACCACATGAGTGCTCTGGTTTCTTCACACATCCCAAAAAAGTGTGGATTGAGAGATTAACTGTTCATTGTAAATACTCCTTGTGTGTAGATAAGTGGTAGAGTTCGTGGAGAGTCGATGGAAACATGGCGAGGATATAACAGGTTAGGATAGATTAGTGTATAAGGGCATCTGATTGCTAGTGTGAAGTCTGTAGGCCAAAGGGATTCTTTCTATGCTGAATCTCCCTCCAACTCTCCTGCTCAATGGACTGCATCAAATAACTAGTAAAATCTGTGTATCCAAATAAACATTAAAAAGACTGCAATCTCTGGAAGCCTGAAATAACAGAAAATGTGGTAAACACTCAGGCAATAACTGTGGAAAGAGAAAAGTTTATGCATTAGATTAAAGATGTAAAGAACTGGAAAAGAAGGAAAATGGGTTAGTTTCAAGGGATCTCATTGGGAACAAATTCTTCAATTCCACTCACTTTCATTTGATCAAAGATGAAACTACGGGAACTCACATGGGCCCAAGCCATAGCTGTCTTTTTGAAGGCTATGTTTCCACCAACACTGCTCCTGGTACATTGACAACTGCATGAATGCAACGTCCTGCACTCTTAAAGAATTCTTACAGAAAATGTAATTTATTTTGCGGATTTCCACCAAGTTTATCTCAAGGGAATCTCCTGACAGACCTCTGCCAAATGTTGTTTTTAAACTGACAAGAGCCGGAAGAGTATTCATTCCACCAGCCAATTATAAAATGATGATTCCATGGAGACATAGAGACAGCAGGGGAGAAGTCAAAAACGGAAGAATTAAATAATTCTGTTTATCTAATAATGATCAGTTTGTTACCATCAATGCATTATTTGCACTCTCGGACACCTTCAGGATGCATTCAAGAGTTTTTGTCAACATCAAAGAAATGTCACAACCATTTCAACTCAGGTGTTAACCATCTTACCATGGTCAATTGCAGGTTATTTTACTTTGAAATTGGATCACACAAAAATACAAACCGCCTTCCAGAAATTAACAAGACCCAACTTCTATTTTTATCAAACTCATCCAATTTTTTAAAATATATATCTTTATGCAAAGCAGTAAACTTCTTTCAGGCTATTCAGCAGAGCACTGAGGGAAAGTGTTCAAATTCCTAAATTAGTTAAAAGCAATTAGATCAATGAAGCACAGGAACAGGCCCTTCGGCCCACAATGTCTGTGCCGAACATGATGTCAAGACAAACCCTTATCTACTGACACATAATCCATATTCCTCCATTCCAAGAATATCCATGTGCTCATCCAAAAGTCTCTTAAATGCCACTATTGTATCTGCCTCCACCACCTTCCTCGATAGGGCATTCCAGGCACACACCACCGTCTTTGTAAAAAAAACTTGGCCTGCACATCTCTTTTAAACTTTGACCCTCTCACCTTAAAGCTATGCCCTCTGGTATTTGATATTATGCATCTTTGGAAATAGATTCTGACTGTCCACCCTACCGATGCCTCTCAAAATTTTATATAGTTCTATCAAGTCTTCCAGCAACCTTCCGTGTTCCAGAGAAAACAATCCATGCCTGATTGGACCATTCACGCATACAGCACGACAATGCTCTTTCCCCACAGCAATGTTTTATCTATTACATTAATGGAAGACAAATCAAAATATTTGCTAATAATGTACATTCTCCATTAGCCCAATCAAACAAATATTTAACTCAAAATATTGTTTAAAATTTAGCTATAATGATCTAATGAAAAAGCATTAACATCAGAAATCTTTCCTCAGTCTATACAAAAAGTATGCAGATAAATTAAAAAATGTGAAAAAGATTTGCTAGGGAACATTTCAAATCATTTTATGCACATATGGCAGCATTAAACTACTTTGGAAGTTTAGTCATTGCTGTACTGTAAAAATAACAGTGGCCAATTTCTCACAGCAAGATCCCACAAAGGGGATCATTTTTATTAACCGTCATCATTCCTGTGTTATTGGTTGAGAGATGAATGGTTTTCTTCAAACTAGGGCTGTGGGATGTTAAATGTCCACTGGGGAGAGCAAAGGCGCGTTTCTGAAAATCCAGCCCTCCCTTGCAACACTCCTTCAGTAGTTCATTGGGGCAGTTAACTGGGAATTGTTTTTGCTCAAGTCTCTGGGTGGAACTGGAACATGGATTCTTCTCGTGTGGAAGAAAACCTCTGCAGAAAGAGGGCTATGAATCCGGATTGAAAAATCTCTGCTTTATACAAATCATACATCAAACAAACAGAAATGTCATGGTGAAATCTCCTACTCAATAATGTATAGCTTTTCCTGGGAGTATTTCAGTTGGTTAATCAATGTTATCAAATCATTTCCAGTTATTTATTTTGCCAAAGGTGTGAGCAATGTTTTGTTAGCTAAATGGGTGTCGTGAAATTCAGATGTACCTTGACAGAAGCATTAAACCAAACAATTTCTGCACCGAGAATTCACTAATGGAATTTCACTCAGTAGTATTTGCTTTCCTTAATGATCTAAATCTATATAACTTTCTGGCTCTGTGGGAGCTCTGGATACAAACATCACTTTACCATTTAATTTGAGTGTAACACTTCAGTGCAATATAGGACAGGGGAGGATGGGTTGTATTATTAGAACATCTATCTTTCAAATAAAACGTTAAAATGATCTCCAACTATTTGTTCATGGATCTGTGAAAGGCCTGACAATTGTTCAAAGAAATGTCGGCAGTACATTCGCTATCCTGGCCAACATTTATTGATTGAAAGATGCAGCAGAGAAACGGGCCCATCTACCCACCTGTTCACACTATTTCTATGTTGTCCCACTTTCATATCCACTCCCGACACACTAGGGGCAATTTGCAGAAGCCAATTAACCTCCAATGTGATCCCCCCACTCGTCACATCTTCCCATTTCCACCCCTTTCCGCCTTCCACAGAGACCACTCCTTCCGCAACTCCTTGGTTCTCTCATCCCATCCCATACAAACCACTCCCTTCCCGAGTAGTTTCTCCTTCAACAGCAGGAGATGAAACATCCGATCTTATACCTCCGCCCCCACTTACATCCAGGGACCCCAGCAGTCGTCCCGGGTGAGACAGAGGTACACGTGCACATCCTCTAACCTCATCTACTGCATCCAGTGTTCCCGATGCGGCCTCCTTTACATCACCGCTACCATGCGCCCGATGGTGTGAGAATTGAATTCGCCAATTTTAGGTGACCCTAACCAACCCTCCCCCCTCTTTCATGCCGCCTCTCACCCTCCCCTCCCCCCCCCCCTTTTCCTTCCCATAAGCCACATTATACTTATTTCTCCTCTCCACGTCCAACGCTTCAAACCTGTCTCACACCTCCATCCTATCATGGATCTTCCCCTCATCCACTTTTTCCCATCCCTCTTTTACCTTTTCTTTTCTCTCTTGCTTGAATAATAATAATATCTTTTATTGTCATTGCACATCAGTGCAACGAGATTTAGTATGCAGCTTCCAACCGATGTCAAAAAAAAATAAAAAAAATAAACTGTGCGACGTGACCATCTGAGGGAGACAGTCCAGGGGGGATGGGGGGGCACTCAGCAGGGCCGGTTCAGAACTGCTATAGCTCTGGGAATGAAGCTGTTTCTGAGTCTGGAGGTTCGGGCGTAGAAGGCCTTGTAACGTCTGCCAGAGGGGAGTAGTTTGAACAGTCCGTTACAAGGGTGTGAAGAGTCTTTATGGATGCTGACGGCCTTCCTGAGGCCATGTATGGTAGATGCCCTCCAAGGCTGGTAGCTGTGTCCCAATAATCCTCTGCACTCTGTGGACGACGCGCTGAAGAGCTCTCCTCTCCGCCTCCGTGCAGCAGAGATACCACACAGAGATGCCATACGTTAATATGCACTCTGTGGTGCAGCGGTAGAAGGTTGTCAGCAGCTGTTGGGGCAGACCAGTCTTTTTTAATGTCCTCAGGAAGAACAGTCATTGCTGTGCCTTCTTGACCAGCACAGCGGTGTTGGTGGACCATGTGAGGTCCTCTGAAATGTGAGTGCCCAGAAACTTAAAGCTGGACACTCTCTCCACACTTTCCCCGTAAATGGAGATTGGGGCGTATTCTCCAATATGGGACCTCCTGAAGTCAATAATCAGCTCCTTGGTCTTGGAGGTGTGTAGTGACAAGTTGTTACGTGCGCACCAGTCCGCCAGGTTCTGCACCTCCGCTCTGTATTTTGTTTCATCACCGTTGGTGATCAGCCCAATCACTGTTGTGTCGTCTGCAAACTTCACGATGGTGTTGGTGTCGAATGCAGGAACATAGTCGTGAGTGAAGAGGGGGTAGAGCATGGGGCTTAGTACACAGCCCTGTGGTGTGCCGGTGCTCAGGGTGATAGTGGAGGACAGGTGCGGGCCCAGTCTCACTGCCTGCGGTCGCTCCGTCAGAAAGTTCAGGATCCAATCGCATATCAGCGAGCTGAGGCCTAGCTGGTGGAGTTTGGTGGTGAGCTTGGTGGGGATGACCGTATTGAATGCAGAGCTATAGTCAATGAAGAGCATCCTTACGTACATGCCCTGTCTATCCAGGTGAGTCAGGACAGTGTGAAGAGCCAGAGAGATGGCATCCTCTGTCGATCTATTTGCCCTGTATGCAAATTGATGAGAGTCCAGTGAGGCAGGGATGCTGGATTTGATGTGGGAGAGGACCAGCCTTTCGAAGCACTTCATTGGTATTGGAAGCAGAGCCGATAGTTGATCTGACAATACAGAAACACCTGACATCATGCACTTTTGTACCTTGATGCCATATCGTGTAAGCACTATAATTTGTGGCAGAAAATTGGTGTGATGTCTTTGCAGCCATAAATAGCACAGCTAGCATAAGCCAGAATGAGAGGCCAAGGGTCAGATGAAATTGGACATCAAGCCTCATTTCAATCATTTTGTGCAAGTAGCTGACTGACTAGTCTTGAGCAAGTTCAAGATCTATTTTAGGCCGCTTGCTTCACCAGTAATGAGCCTCAGGAAAGCCCTGGTGGGGGATAGAGAGAATAGGAAGTGCAGCTGATTGTGGGTAGAGCTGTTCCTTGCTGGCCAGATCATGAACCATTCATGAAGCCCAGCAAAACTGTTCAAACACAGCAAGTAATTTCAGGTTCTTGGGTGGTTTTGTTTATTATTGTAGCAGTGCTCAGGTAGAAGGGGAAGGGAGAAATAACAATGGACATAACAATGTACACAATGTAGATTTTATAATTCCATTGGATGGGCAAGAAAAGAATATGTTGTTGTGGAAGAACAAGGTGATTATGAAGTCTCCAAAAGCGAATATAAATGCGAATAGAAGGGGGAATAAAACTGGTCCAACAAGCTGGTAAAAGCCATAAATCAGTCAAATTTCATGCCAATCACACTAGTCCAACTGACAGCTATTCAGCATGTTTCATACATATTTTTACGCAATTATCTTTGTAAATGTAATTCCCACTCCAGCTATCAGTTACTTATTCAGGGATTTAAAGCAATACCAGGAAAACTGCAGTTTGGATTTACTTTTTTTTAAAGCAATGGAAAATAAATCAAATGTTTAAAAAATGTATCTGTTATTAAGTAAACCTATAACATTTATCCTCATCTTCAAGTTCGCTGCATCTAAATCTAATATGGATTTGTTTTTCAGAAACTCTGAGAAGAAAAAACATCCACTCCACATCTCTGCAATGAAACCTGAGGTGGTTACATCTGTCCACAGCATTCATTTCTCTCACGCCTGTGACATTTAATTTGATGTGCGACTGAAATGAGGAGGAAACTCGCAGCATGGTCGACACGTGGTCCTAGGAGGACCTATGAGGTCACTGGAACTCACCTTCATGCTCGAGGGAAGTTCCCGCATATTTGCGGCCTCAGCTAGGTCGAGGAAAGGTTTTCAGCATGTTGAATTAATGTTGTCTCTCCCCAACCCCCCCCCCCCCCCACCCCCTCAAGGACTTACTGTATACTGTGCAGCCATCGGGTGTGAATTTCAGACCGCGCTCCCCACTTTCCCTGGCCCCTGCCTTTGCGATGTGTGTGTGTGTGTGTGTGTGTGTGTGTGTGTGTGTGTGTGTGTGTGTGTGTGTGTGTGTGTGTGTGTGTGTGTGTGTGTGTGTGTGTGTGTGTGTGTGTGTGTGTGTGTGTGTGTGTGTGTGTGTGTGTGTGTGTGTGTGTGGTCGATCGATCCAGCTCGAGGTTTGCCACACGAGTGCCCTCGAGCTTGAAGGTCAAAGACACTCTTCTTAACTCGCAGATTAGGTCGCCGTAGTGGGACAGCCCCTTAATGATGCCTATATCCCAGGAATAATTCTTTAAAATGCATTTGACGGACTGCCAAGATAAGCACATTAGGTAGAAGAGAAGAATTTTGCAAATAGATTTCGATAAGGAAAGAAAGGAACATAAATTTTGGCAATGGCTATTTCTAACGTGGTTCACTGTATGATTCAATGTAACTTTATCCACTCTGGAGGTGTACTTAGTACTGACACATATATATTTGTAACTTTAATCAAAGATTATAGAGGAGCAAGATAGACCACTCCCTGAAAAAAGTGTAGTATGACGTGTGTGATTGTCGACGCCATTTTACAGGGCATTTTATTGTCATAGCATCCTCATCTAAATCTTCATCTCACTGCTCTGCTATCAATTGTTCTAATTGTAAATCTAAACGACCAGACCTGTCATTATTTAGATTCCCCAAATAAAAAAGAAAGGTGAGAAAATATTATTATTATTTTCAGTCGATATTCTGCCGTGAAAATTTTATTTTCTGTTCTCCCATCAACGACCATTGGGAAACTAGGTTTGTCGGTACATTAGAAAGTTAGTAGACTTATTTTTAATAGATGGTTACTTACCACAATAATAAAGACAATTTTAACACTTCTGTATGTTTTTGGTTTTGTTCTTGTAAGGGATTGGTCTCCAAAATATGTCCCGCGGGACACATTAGGCCCAGTGACCACGAGATTTTTTTAGCTCAGATTGGAGTCCGAGAATGCGGCGGCTGTTACCCGTTATGTCCCTCGAATTGTCGAGACATCACAAGCAAAGATCACAAGCCCGCCGTGAAGAAGGGTGCAATCAAAGATTATACAACGCTGCTCTATCATCTTTGGTCTGAATGGGACGGCTGCGTGTTATAATGTGCTATCGTTCCACTCTCCCTCTCCCTCTTCTCCCTCTCCCCCCTTCTCCCCCTCCCCCCTTCTCCCTCTCCCCCCTTCTCCCTCTCCCCCTTCTCCCCCTCCCCCTTCTCCCTCTCTTCTCTCGATCTCTCTCTCCCTCTCTTCTCTCGATCTCTCTCTCCCCTCTCTTCTCTCGATTTCTCTCTCTCCCTCCCTTCCCTCTCTCCCTCCCTTACCTCTTCGTGAGAGTTGGCAGCTCTGCTATGCCTTGGGTCCAAAAGAGGATAGAAAGAACATACTTAATGGTCTTCTGTGGCATATTGAAAATTTTATTTAGCCTGTTCAATCTCTCACCGTAGTTAGATCATTGAGCTCAGATAGTCGAGTCCTCATGGCAACATCCTTGTAAAAATCTTGTCAAGAGCATTTTCTTTCTACATCTCTGTTATTTAATGCAGAATAAGAGCATATTGACTGAATGATATTTTCTGTAATTTCAGATGTCGACAGTGGATAAGATCTATACCGAACTGCGGAGTATTTGTCAAATAACTGCCGTCTTATGTACATTGTGTGAAATTGTGATTTGTTAACTGCACAAAACTAATGCAAATGGCGATTTATTTATTATTGTATCTATGTTGGACATTTTGCTCTTTGGTGAAGCAGGGGTGGGGCTATCATTGTGTTACATATGTTAAATTGTACATCACTTTCACTGGTTAGCTGATATACTGAACACTGCAATCCTGTATACCTAGCTCACAGAATAATGTGAATTGTGTAAATCTTATCATGCATGTCGGAAATAAAATAACCATATAACAATTACAGCACGGAAACATGCCATCTCGGCCCTTCTAGTCCGTGCCGAACACGTATTCTCTCCTAGTCCCATCTACCTGCGCTCAGACCATAACCATCCATTCCTTTCCCGTCCACATAACTATCCAATTTATTTTTAAATGATAAAATCGAACCTGCCTCCACCACTTCCCCTGGAAGCTCATTCCACACAGCTACCTCTCTGAGTAAAGAAGTTCCCCCTCATGTTACCCCTAAACTTCTGTCCCTTAATTCTCAAGTCATGTCCTCTTGATTGAATCTTCCCTACTCTCAGTGGGAAAAGCTTATCCACGTCAACTCTGTCTATCCCTCTCATCATTTTAAAGACCTCTATCAAGTCCCCCCTTAACCTTCTGCGCTCCAAAGAATAAAGACCTAACTTGTTCAACCTTTCTCTGTAACTTAGTTGCTGAAACCCAGGCAACATTCTAGTAAATCTCCTCTGTACTCTCTCTATTTTGTTGACATCCTTCGGTGACCAAAATTGTACACCATACTCCCGACCCAAGCCCGCCACTCCCGACCCAAGCCCGCCACTCCCGACCCAAGCCCGCCACTCCCGAGCCAAGCCCGCCCACTCCCGACCCAAGCCCGCCCACTCCCGACCCAAGCCCGCCACTCCCGACCCAAGCCCGCCATCCCAACCCAAGCCCGCCCGCTCCCGACCCAAGCCCGTCTGCTCCCGACCCAAGCCCGCCACTCCCGAGCCAAGCCCGCCACTCCCGACCCAAGCCCGCCACTCCCGAGCCAAGCACGGCTGCCCCCGACCCAAACCCGCCTGCTCCCGACCCAAGCCCGCCACTCCCGACCCAAGCCCGCCTGCTCCCGACCCAAGCCCGCCACCTCCGAGCCAAGCCCATCTGCCCCCGACCCAAGCCCGCCACTCCCGAGCCAAGCCCGTCTGCTCCCGACCCAAGCCCGCCACTCCCGACCCAAGCCCGTCTGCTCCCGACCCAAGCCCGCCACTCCCGACCCAAGCCCGCCACTCCCGACCCAAGCCCGTCTGCTCCCTACCCAAGCCCGTCTGCTCCCGACCCAAGCCCGCCACTCCCGAGCCAAGCCCACCACTCCCGACCCAAGCCCGCCACTCCCGAGCCAAGCCCGCCACTCCCGACCCAAGCCCGCCACTCCCGAGCCAAGCCCGCCACTACCGAGCCATGCCCGCCACACCCGACCAAAGCCCGCCACTCCCGACCCAAGCAAAGATCCTATAGCGGAGCAAGATAGCTTAAAATGTTAAGCATGTTAATGGATCTCTATTATGAAATATTTAAAATTGAGCGTGTTGGCGCAATATCGGTTCCAGCCGTCAGTGACTGCACTGCCAGCCCTCCAGCTGTCAGTGACTGAACTGCCAACCCATGACCCACAAATGTGCTGTTATGAGACATTCACATTTTAAAAATACATGTCTCAAAAAAAGCAAGAAGGTCCCCATGTTATTTGACCAACTTATCGGATGAATTTAAATATGTAGGTATGTATGCATTAATTTTGCTCCTAATTCCCTTTTCCAAATCATTAATATATATGGTAAACAGTTGCGGCCCCAACACCGAGCCTAGCGGCAACAAAATCAAGAAGGTTAGTCAAACATGATTTCCCTTGAGCCTAGCGGCAAAAAAATCAAGAAGGTTAGTCAAACATGATTTCCCTTTCATAAATCCATGTTGACTTGGACTAATCCTTTTACTGCTATCCAAATGCCCCATAATTACATCTTTAATAATTGACTCCAGCATCTTTCACACCACCAAAGTCGGGCTAACTGGTCTGTAATTCCCCGTTTTCTCACTCGCTCCTTTCTTGAAAAGTGGGATAGCATTAGCTATCCTCCAATCCACAGGAACTGATCGTAAATCTATAGATCGTTGGAAAATACTCGAGGATCTTTGCTTTGCATCAAAGATTATAGAGGAGCTCTATAATCTTTGCTTTGGATTACAGCGGGAAGTTTACAGTCGCGTTTCGCATAAACAAATGGCGGCCGTGACGTTCCATCATGTACTACATGTAGGTCCATTGGATTTCGGAGGAGTGGTCTATCTTGCTCCTCTATAATCTTTGACTTTAATAGCCTTATTGAGACAATCATTTAACAACTACAGATGCTCCTCAACTTACAATGCTTCGACCTACGATATTTAGACTTTACGATGGTGCAAAAGCGATACACATTCAGTAGAAACCCTACTTAGAATTTTGAATTTTGATCTTTTCCCGAGCTAGCGATATGCGTTGTGATACTCTCGCGAGTTGCTGGGCAACGGCAGCGAGCCCCAGCTCCCAGTCAGCCACGCGATCACGTGTGTAAACAACCGATAGCGGGGGCCTCTGCTTGCTTGCTGGACGGCGCCACCAACAAGATACGCTCGGTGACGGTGGGCCGACCGGCGCCTTCTTGGGCAGCTGCACTGGCTGAGGCTGCGGCTGAGCCGGTTGTTGTTTCTGCCGCCACCTCTTCTTCACCGTTGCTCCCTTATCCAGCGCTGGGCCAGCTTGAGGTGGCGTGGTGCCGCTTCCACCACCTCCACCTCCCTCTGCGCACCCGCCACCCCATCCGCAGGATTCGCCAGGAAATTCCGGCTTCTGGTTCTCAACCATGCTGGAGTTTTTGGATCGGCCGAAACTAGTGGAGCGATGAGCGCCAGCAGCCGTCTATATGAGGCGGAGACGGACGAGGAAGAGTAAACCTGGATTGAGCCCTTCTTGTTTGGTTCTTTAGCAGCGCAGCCTGACTCGTTGCGTTAGACAATAGACAATAGGTGTAGGAGTAGGCCATTTGGCCCTTCGAGCCAGCACTGCCATTCAATGTGATCATGGCTGATCATCCCCAATCAGTACCCCGTTCCTGCCTTCTCCCCAAATCCCTTGACTGCTATTTTTAAGAGCCCTATCTAGCTCTCTCTTGAAAGCATCCAGAGAACCTGCCTCCACTGAGGCAGAGAATTCCACAGACTCACCACTCTGTGAGAAAAAGTGTTTCCTCATCTCCGTTCTAAATGGCTTACTCCTTATTCTTAAACTGAGGCCACTGGTTCTGGTTACTGCCATAAAGCTTCCCATACTTAAATCCTTCCCGATGCACTGTAACAACTAAGGCATCGCAGGCTCTGACGTTCGCCTGTGAGTCAACAAAGCCGCACTCACTGCACATCATGTTATGGAGTAACAGCCCCACCTTCTCCCCACACCCCACAACATTCGTGTCACTTTGACAGCGCTAGCACTAAACAATGAATGTTTCTCTAAAAATGAGAAATAAACTTCTCTCGCTGCTGCCTGAGTAGCACTCTCAAAGAATGCTGCGCTCACTTGATCACTACAATCTTCTGATGAAAAGGAATACTGTGTGCATAGAAACGCACCTCAAAAACATATTGCTAAACGAAATGTTAGCTGAAGTGTCCAACATCAAGATCGTGCTGCTTCCCAAGAAAAAAAACCAGACACGGCACAGCAGTAGAGAGAGTATGTTTTTAAGAAGGAACTGCAGATGCTGGAAAATCGAAGATACACAAAAATGCTGGAGAAACTCAGCGGGTGCAGCAGCATCTATGGAGTGAAGGAGCTAGGCAACGTTTCGGGCCGAAACGTTGCCTATCTCCTTCGCTCCATAGATGCTGCTGCACCCGCTGAGTTTCTCCAGCATTTTTGTGTACCTGAAAGAGAATGTTTGGTTGGTTTTCGACTTACGATATTTTCGATTTACAATGGGTTTATCGGAACGGAACCCGATCGTAAGTTGAGGAGTTACTGTAATCAGGATAATGAGCATATCTCTTCCATTTCTGCATTTATCATTATTATCTTTTTTTAACTTTTTGTTCAAATGATATTGGATCTGAGCTGAGGCACTGTCATCAGCTATGCCTGGCCTGCACGAATCAAACAGTTAATTTCAACCAGGCTGAACAACAATTGTAGATGACTGGAAAAGCAAAAAAAAAGTACTCAGCCCCATGTTAACATTTCCAAAATCTTTCACAGAACTTCAGAAGAGGGGTTCACAAATGAAAACTGTACTTGCCCATTCCATTTAAGGATGCTGAGAGACCTGGACAATTATTTAACTCAGAGAGAGAACATCCCTGACACTTTCCTGTGTTGCTTCCTTTCTCCTCTCTCTGGCACCAACATGTTGAGGTCAATTAGAGTATCTCAAACTCAGCTCACACCAGTGTCTATTTTTGTAGACCAGTATCTGCGGTTCCTTGTTTCTGTATCATCTTTGGGTTTTGCAAGAGAAATGACAGTCAAGGAACATGAATAAACTTTGAATAAAAGGTACTTTTATTTGTAAGACAGGAGATGCTTTCCACCTCTTTGTTTGGATGATAAGTATCATTAAAGTAGAACATCAAGGAGATATCCAGGAACATGGATGGTTTATGAACTGGTGTAATCCACGAAATGAAATATCCATGGGCAGATCTTCTTCTTCTTGTGTATGGCGTGCACAGCCTAAAGTTGTAGGATAAATTGTTCTATTTGATCTTATTTGATTGTGCACGCCAGGTTGATTGCATTCGTCAAAACAGGGCGGACCACGTGAAGGTTGCAATTTTCCAACCCCGTGGGCAGATTAAAATTTTAATCTAAGATGAAGGAATATAAAATATGTCTAATCAAGATAAAGGAAGGGAAGTGGGAAATTATATGTAGGAAGGAACTGCAGATACAGGTTTAAACGTAAGATAGACACAAAATGCTGGAGTAATTCAGCAGATCTGACAGGATCTCTGGAAAGAAGGAATGGGTGATGTTTCAAGTCGAGACCTTTCTCCAGACTGAGAGGAAAGGGAAACGAGAGATATAGACGGTGATCTAGAGAGATATAGAACAAATGAGTGAAAGATATGCAATAAAGTAACGATGATAAAGCAAACAGCACATTGCTAGCAGTTTGCTAGTGAGAATGAGAAGCAGATGCGACTTGGTTGGAGGAGAGATGGAGAGGGAGAGGGAATGCAGGAGTTACTTGAAGTTAGAAAAATCAATTTCATACAACTGGTTTGTAAGCTGCCCAAGCGAAATATGAGATGCTGTTCCTCTAATTTGTATTTAGCCTCACTGTGACAACGGAGGAGACATAGGACAGATAGGTCAGTGTGGGAATGGGAAGGAGAATTAAAGTGTTGGCAACCGGGAGATCAGGTAGACACAAAATGCTGGAGTAACTCAGCAGTTCTCAGGAGATCAGATCAGAGCAACTCAGGAGATCAGGTAGGTCTTGGACCCAGATGCGGCATAAACAGAGGAATTGGGAGTAAAGGATGGAGGAAACATGGTAGGGAGAAGAATAGTCTAAATAGTTATTTGTCAGTTAGTTTGTGTGATGTTTGGTGGACTGTGTGGGGTGTGAGGACCCGTTGCTCCTCCTGTGCAGTAGGTGGTGCTGCACAGAACAAAGGGAGATGTCTTGTATATAATTATCCTGTCTGTGAACAGTGAGTTGCAGCCATTTTAGAGTTGTCTTGCTGCCAGCATTGAAGTAATGTAATAAAGATTTCTGTTGTACCTTGAAGGCTCTCAAGTACTTGTGCAGACTTATGGGGCTGTCCCACTGTACGAGCTAATTCAAGAGTTATCCCGAGTTTCCCCTAATTCGAACTAGGAGAATTACAGTAAAAGCCGCTCGGGGCTCTCGTGGACATTTTTCAACATGTTGAAAAATCTTCACGAGTCTTCCCGAGCTTACCTCGTTTCCCGAGTACATGCCGTTAATGTTACGAGCCGCTAAGAGACGCCCCGAGCTCCAACGTACCCGCTACGTACATTCTACGTGCTTACCGCGAGTTTGATTTTTTTTTAAACTAGGGAGAGCTCTTGAATTAGCTTGTACTTAAGAAGACAAACACGAAAGTGGTGTCAGAAGTGGGATTAATCGGATGGCGTCCAAAGACCCAGATAAGAGCTTTTTTTTTTTTTTATATTTTTTTTTTGAGTGCTGTAGTGAACTCTAACTCATCTCGGCAATTCGATCCCGAGTGAGAAAGGTGGTCGTCATATTTAATGTGAGCTGAGTTTTATTTTGCAAGTATGGTAATCACGACTGACCAGAGGAAGAAGGCTCTCTTGTGTTCGACGATGTCTCCAGAAACATTTGCACTGCTTCAAAATTTACTTACAGAAGAAGTAACTGAAGCCTCATATGCTGAAATCGCAACGGCCTTGCAGCTGCATTGCGAAGAAAGTCGAAATTTCCTCGCAGCTCGCCTTGATTTCTACAGGACAGTGCCAAAGGAAGTACAAACTATTACCGAATTTCTTGCCGAACTTCGCACCAAGGCAAAAGCACGTGATTTTACAACTCAATGCTGCGAAAAGTGCCAAGACAATGCGTTGCGGGATAGACTGGTCATGGGCTGCAGGCGATTTTCAAGGAATCGGACGCCTCATTGAAGAATGTGCTGCAGTGTGCTAAGATGGCGGAGCTACTGAGTAGAGAAATGGCCGGCAAAACAGCGTCAAAGTTCCCTCAGGAGGTACATACAGTTGGTCAGACTCGTCCGCACCACCAGAAACCAGTTGATCGACCCGGAGCAAATCCGGAGAAGATGGGACAGTTTTTAGAAGAGCCGTCCCCCTGCTACCGGTGCGGCTCGACTGCTCATCATCGCCGTGAGTGCTCGTATATCAAGTCCGTTTGTTATGCCTGTTACCGAAAAGGTCATCTCCAGGCAGTGTGTCAATCCGTAGGACAGCGGAGAAAGAACAAGAAAGCGCAAAACGCAGTCGACCAAATCACGGAGACCATTCCTATTGAAGTGCTCGGTGTGTCTATGATCACCGACAAAATGGGGATTTCGCTGCGGGTCTCGAATGTCGATCTACTGTTCCAGGTGGACACTGGTGCGGCTGTATCGCTAGTGGGTCAGGACATCTGGGAGAGGATCGGATCGCCGAAACTGAAACCAGCCAACATCCGTCTTTTCGGATACAGACGACAGCCCATTCCCACGAAAGGCAAATGCACTATCGCCGTTTCCTGTAATGGTATGACACAGATGTTACCGCTGATCGTCGTTGGTAAAGAAGGTACGTCCCTGTGCACATTGACTGGATCCATGCTTTCAAGCTTGACATGAACGCCTTGATCTACAATGGATCAACTATGGCATTGTCATCGATTGCAACATGGTCAGCAAGTGCAAAAACAGGTCGTTGAATGGCACTAGTCCAAAGAGTGTGACCATGCATTCACCAGGTTGAAGGAGATGCTCGCCCAGAAGAAGCGTTTAGTTCACTATAACCCATCAAAGCCGATCTCGCTGCCTGCCAATGCATAGTCATATGGTCATGAAGCTGTAATCTCACAAACGGCGCCGAACGGCAAGGAAGAACCAAAACGCTGACGACCGCTGAGAAAAACAACAGCCAAGAACAGCATACAGATGAAGCAAATACTGATATCTCTTCAAAAGAGAACACTGAGGAAAACTCTGTTGATTCTGAGCATTTAGCAAGAGTTGTGAAACGCAAAAAAGGCTGGGAAAAAAAAGAGTGAAGCGATGTCCAGCCAAATGGAGACGTTCAAACTGGAAAGGGGGAATGTGATGTTTGGTGGACTGTATGTGGTGGGAGGACCCGTTGCTCCTCCTGTGCAGTAGGTGGTGCTGCACAGGACAAAGGGAGATGTCTTGTATATAGTTATCCTGTCTGTGAACAGTGAGTTGCAGCCATTATAGAGTTGTCTTGCTGCCAGCATTGAAGTCATGTAATAAAGATATCTGTTGTACCTTGAAGATTCTCAAGTACTTGTGCAGACTTAGAAGACGAACATGAAACTTTGTAACAGGCGTCAGTCGATAGTCTATCTCCTGTGATGGAGATGGTGAGATTAAGAAAGGGGAAGGAGGTGTCGGAGATGGTCCAAGAGAATTTGAGTGTAAGATGGAAATTAGTGGTGAATTTAATGAAGTCCATGAGTTTGGCAAGAGTGCAGGAGGCAGCACCAATGCAGTTATCAATGTCACAGAGAGTTCGGGGATAGGGCCTGGAATAATGATTGTTCAACGTACCCGACAAAGAGG
This sequence comes from Amblyraja radiata, assembly GCF_010909765.2. Lineage (NCBI taxonomy): Eukaryota > Metazoa > Chordata > Chondrichthyes > Rajiformes > Rajidae > Amblyraja > Amblyraja radiata. The sequence continues at coordinate 5,257,078 of NC_045980.1, forward strand.
CAGGCATGGCTGGGGCCAATGTTCCCTCTCATTTTTAGTGGTTCGTGTGCGCAGAAATCTTGTATTGTGCAATTTTTTTTGCTGTTACAAATGTGCGTGCACACTGAATTCTGGTTCAAATATAAACCTGAAATTGTTTCACGATATTTTTGCCATAGCCTCTCTCTCATGGGTAAAAAAAACTATTGCCATGTTTTAATATAATACAAATATCATATTGTAGAAAGATGAATGCAATTTATGAAGTTATGTATTCAGTTAAGTTTTATCCTATACTTTGAAACTTGAACTACTTTGTTCAGTTTGTTGTTCCATTAAATAAAATATCAATGAGTATTTGTTATTTTTATGTGATCTAATGCCGAAATAAAGTAATAACAATAACCCATCAATTCATAGGGTTTTTTTATTAAATTTGCAGAAAATGGGGAAATCAAAACCCCTCAAACGCAAGGATAGTTGACAAACTAGGCTATATGGATGCTTAATGTGAAGATATTTACACATAGCACAGTTTATGTAGCTCTACAAATTAAACAATATTTAACATAAAACTGCACAGAATAACAACACAGATTAAAATACATAGTCACTCATTTATTTTTCTCTCTCCTGTCTTTGGCATTTACCCATTCTTTGTAAACACTATCAATACTAATAGAACTTCCATCCAATTGGTAGCTTTTATTTCTCAATAGCATATCCAAATGACATTCACCTAATGTTTTTGAGTTGATTCATTAGGCTAAAGCCTCGCTCACAGTCTTGAATGCTTTTGTTTTTTCAAATGAAACAGTTCTTTATTTAACACTGTAACAAGTCCTTCCCCCTTCCACTTCTCTCCTCCCCCCTTCTCCTCCACCTCTCCCCCTCTCTCTCCTCCTCCCCCCCTCTCTCTCCTCCCTCTCTCCTTCCCTTTCCCCATTCCCTCTCCACCCCTCTCTCCCTTTCCCCCATCCCCTCCCTCCCCACCTCCCTCTTCTCCAAGGTTCAGTCCCGTCCATTTACCGCTGGGTTCCTGCCAGCTGCGCCGCCATCTTTGAGGAGGGCGGCTCTGGCCCTTCCCTGGGTGAAGCGCGGGGACAGATGCAGCGCCCGTGGACTGGATGCGGCCCGCTAAAGGGTCCAATTGATGATTTTCCCGATGTTGATGAACCTCTTTGCTCCTATACTCAACACCTCTTGTTACGAAGGCCAACATGCCATTCGCTTTCTTCACTGCCTGCTGCACTTGCTGCATGCTTATGTTCAGTGACTGATGAACAAGGACCCCCAAGTTTGGTGCTTGGGTGTTTGTGTCTACAAATTAGTTTTTTGAAGAAGAAACCAAGAATGTTACTGAGGGCAAGGCCATAGCCAGTTTATATGGACATCAGCAAGGCCATTGATATGTTCCACATGGTAGGCAGCTCTGGAAGGTTAGATAGCATGGGATCCAGGGAGAGCTAGTTGACTGGATACAAAATTGGCCTCATGGTAGGAAACAGAAGGTGGTTGCGACTAGTGGTGTGTTGTAGGGATTGATACAACGCTCATTACTGTTTGTCATCTGTACCCATGATTTGATTGAGAATGGGTGTCTAGGACTTCATTCTTTGGAGTTCAAGAGATTGAGGGATGATCTTATATCATAACATTAAATCATAACGGTAACAGATAGGGTGAAGGCACAAAATCCTTTCCGAATTTAGGGGAATCAAGAAGAGGGCATACTTTTATGGTGAGAGGAGAAAGAGTTAATAGGAATTTTCACACACAGGGTGCCAGAGGAAGTAGTTGAGGCAGATACAATAACCACATTTAGAAGGCACTTGGAGAGGTGCATAGATACAAAGAGGGATACGGGCCAAATGTGGATAAATGGAACAAGCTTCTATGGGGCAGTTTGGTCGGCAAGGACAAGTTGGGCCGAAGGGCCTATTTCCATGCTGTATGACTATGACACAAAAAATGGAATAGGACCAAGCCATAGGGTCAATTCTGAAAAAGTAGTGAAAAACAGGATAAAATGGTGCAAAACGGCTGCTGGTTTCCAGTCAGAAGTAGTTGTGGGGCAGTTACGCAACATTGAGATGATTAAATACAATTGGTTTTGCAAGGACAAATTGCTTTAAAATTAAAAACACAGTTGGAACTGTATTTGCCTTCAAAAAGTTTGTGTAATCTGAAAGATTCATAACCAGGAACACCGAAGCACAATTCCCCAATCACATATCCTGCATGCTCATTGACATCACAGTGCTCACTTGAATCTCACTGAGTGCATGCTTAATGCTGACAGCATTATTATCACAAGCATTCAAGCTTACATAAATTAAATATGCATGGGTAACGAGAGAATTCTAAGCATCAACACTGGATGCATGTAAAAACTCATATAAATTCATACTCATGGCTTCAATTTATTGCTTTTTGAAAAAGCAGCGTTTTTCATTAAAATAAATAAATGATGCAAAGAAGTAGCTCATCCATGTCACACTTCAAGGCTCAGCTCTCTCCTCTACTTACTGAAGACTAAATGTTTTGTTGATAATGAGCTTTGATGTGATTTATTAATACGCATGTCTTCCAATTGTTGTGTGGTAATACAGATTGTTGTACTTTCTATCTACCATGGCACTTGGGTAAATAATGCCCTATGGTAAGGAGTTATGGAAACCTCACTTCCACGTAGAAGGCAACAGCATTTTCCTTACTGCTGAAGTGACAAAATACATTTAACTAATTTTAAAAATAAATTCATCCTGCGACTAAACATTGGGGAATAATAGCTTCCAATGATCCACTAAGTTGTCAATGTTTAATAACCAATGTCAAGCAATAATGCAATCAACCAATAATGTCACAATACAGATGTATAACCTATGATATTATCATTATACATATAACCTCTTTAGCACATATAAACTGCACATAATTTCCCAATTAATCTTCATATAACATAGAAATTAAGGTTGCATCAAACCAGTTAGAAGCAGACTTCTCTTCTCTGAGTGAGTGTCTTGCCTTTGCTTTGTGACAATCAACATTTGTATTATTGTTAATAAAATAATAAAATGATTATTCCAGCAGGACTGAGTTCTTCAAAGTTTGTATTGTTCATCATAGACATGTATCTTGCTTACTAATATTATCCTTCACTTCATTCCTTTCACAACCTAATTGATATCAGCTCATAAAATATACCTCATAAAATTTGCTTGTATGAATGTAAATCTTTTGAAAGTATAATTTAGAACACTTAAAAAATATGACTGTAATGAAAAGATCTGTATTTGGATGGAGTTTAATTTAAAATTGTTGAATTTTTATTATTAGCAATGCGAATGGGGAAAAAAACAGATATGATAACTATATACATCTCAATAACTCTAATATCTTTATCTATTAGGTTCTTTGAAGTCAAATTTGTACACCAATAAATATACACATTTCTATTAAATATTAGATTAAATCAAGTCCTCCAAATATTAGACACAGCATCACTAGACCACGGAGTCAATGAAAGAATCAGCACTAAATGTGTAGCCCATCTCTTATCTATGATGCTCTATAATTATCTATTCAGCACTGACTGCACAGGATTACTCAATAAACCTGACAACGTACATGCTGCTAAAACACATGGAATTTAATAGGAAATGTAATTGGTGATGGGGAAAGGGAAAGGTGTTTAATTGAAAAAAAGGAGATGAAATGGGATAGGGAACAACTGATGGGCACTCTGGGTCAATGGGCATTTTGATGGCGAAGAAATTGGGGGCCAGCTGCCAAATTGGACATGAAAATGCACCTGGTAGAAGGAAGAAAGGGTTCAATTCTTCATCGTAAAAGGGCAAAGGAGAGACAACAATTTTGCTTGAGACACAATATACTATAGATGCTGGAATCTTGTGTAAAACACAAAGAACCAGAGTAATTCAGCCAGTCAGTCAATACCTCTGGTGAGGATAGAGGGGTGATGTTTCAGGTCAAGACCCTTCTTCAGTGATTGTAAAAGGGGGGGGGGGGGGGGGGTTAGAAAAGAGCTGGGGTGGGCAAAATGCAGAAAGTTATAGGCGGATACAGGTGAGGGGGCGGGGGGGGGGGGGGTGATAGGCAGATGGATGGACAAAAGCTGGAGATGAAAAGGTGTCAGAAGTATTTCAGATAAGGGGAGGAAGTGAAGCCAGAAGGAGAGATATAGGTAGACGGGGTCAAGGTTGGGGGTGGTTAACTAGTGTTAGGAACTTACTCAAGGGAAGATAAAATGGCTGATGTAGTTGTTAGGTTGGAGTGATAATCAAAATTGAACTCAGGAAAGAAAGCTGTAACCTTTCTCAATTGAGATATGTGCAGAACAAAGCTATATTTTTATTCATTCAAAACATGTGGAGTTCACAAACCAGCATTAATTGTCCATGCTTAATTGCACTTGAGAAGGTGATAGTGAGCTGCCTTCTTGAACCTCTGCAGTCTTTGAGGTTTGAGTGTACAATGCTGTAGGGCTTCTGACCCAGCGACAATGAAGGAAGAGCAATTATGTTTCCAAGTCAGGATGGTGTGTGGCCTAGAGGGCAACTTCCAGGTTCCCATGTTTTTGTTAGGGGACTGTTAAGTAGGTGAACCAGTTATGAGAGGGATGGTGGGCAGAATGAACCAAATGAAGGATTGTGATGAGTCTAGGCAATGAAGGGGTGGGGTCTGGGGAGGGATGCAAAAGGTGAACAAATGGAGAGGGTCCCTGGATGAACTGGTGAGAGTGGGAAAGGACCATGGAATGAGTTACGTGAAATTGGAACATGTATTGTTCACACCATTGGGTGCTGTATTTCAACTTGGACTCACTGAGGCAACAGAGAAGACAGAGGACAGGCAGGCATCTGTGGGAATGGGTAAGGGAGCAGAGATGACATGCATCTGGAAGCTCAAGATAATTGTTGTAGATAGAGTGCAATTACACTACAAAATGATTGCCTAGTCTACGCATGGTTTTTACGTGTAGAAAAGGTTACATTGTGAGTACTGACCAGTTGGAGGTGGTGCATGTGAACCTTTGCCCCACCTGCAAGGGCTGCTTAGGTCCCTGCATGGTGGTGATGGGGGAGGTGCTTGGACAAATGTTGCACCCATACAGTTGCACGGCTAAGTGCCAGGAAATAGGAAGGGGTGGGTGGGTGGGTGGGGAGGATGAATTGACCTGGGAGTCCGGAGAGGGCAGTCCCTGCAGAAAGCAGAAAAGGAAACTAGAACTAGGGGACATAGTTGCAGAATAAGGGGGGGCTCTTTTAAAACTGAGATGAGGAAGAACTTCTTCACCCAGAGGGTGGTTAATTTATGGAATTCACTGCCCCAGGGAGCAGTGGAAGCAGAAACATTAAATATATTTAAATCTAAAATAGATGGTTTTTTAGCTGCCAAGGGGATAAGGGGCTACGGGGAGAGGGCAGGTATATGGACCTAGGTATGGTTAGTATAGTAAGACCTGAGTGATCTCCTGGACAAGTGTCGATCGCCTGGATTGGGGTCGGAGAGGAATTTCCCGGATTTTTTTTCCCGAATTGGACCTGGGTTTTTATCCGTTTTTTTGCCTCCCCCAGGAGATCACGCGGTTCTTGGGGTGGAGAGGGGTGATAGCGGTATAAAGGGGAGGGTAGTGTCTTGTGTTCTGTGTCTTGTGTCTACTGTTTGTGGGTAAGGGTGTCTGTTTAGTGTTCAGCCATGAGCGAATGGCGGTGCGGGCTCGACGGACCTGGTGGTCTACTCTCGCACCTACTTTCTATGATTCTATGATTCTATGAGGATGGAGAGGAAACAATGTGGGTGGGATGCCGGTGGATCTGGCGGAAATGGTGAAGTGGTGATACGCTGGATGCTGAGGCTAGTGGACTGAAAGCTGAGATTAAGGAAGTCTAATTCACTTCTGACTCAGAAAAGGAGTGATGAGTGCAGGAAATGGAAGAAATGCATATGAGGACTGTCAACTAAAGCAGGAAGGAAGCCACATTTCTTGAAGAAAGAGGAAATTTCATAAGTCTGTATGGAAAGCCTCATCTTGAGAACAGATGCGACAGGGACGGAAACATTAAGAGAAGGGGGTGCTTCCTAACAGGAGACAGGGGGAGGGAATATAGTTGAGGTGGTTGTGAGTGTGCGTTTTATAATGAAATGGAGACAGAGAGATACAGAAAAAGTGTCAGAGATCGTCCCGGCTAATTTGAGGACAGTGTAAATGTTAATGATAAAGGTGATAAAATTGATGAGTTCCACAAATTCAGGAGTCAGCACCAATGCAGTTGTTGATGGAGCAGAAAAGGACTTGAGCAGGTATGCCAGAATAGTTTTGGAATAAAAACCGTTCCATGTAGATAGGCATAAAATACCGGAGTAACTCAGCGGGACAGGCAGCTTTTCTGGATAGAAGGAATGGGTGAGGTTTCAGGTCGAGACCCTTCTTCTATCTTTGATTTGTAGAAACTGGGAAGCATCGAAAGATAAGTTATTGAGGATAAGACTGAGTTCTACCAAGTGGCTAAGAGACTGGCACTCTGGGATTAACAAGGCGAAACAGGAAAAAGATATGAAGAGGCAATAACATGTGAAGCGACAAGTTGGATAGTGCAAGAGCTGGCAGAAACAATGGGTCTACTAGGAAGTCATGTTTGTGGATCATAGGCAAGATATAGAAGCGGCTAATGTGGGGTGGTGCACTATAAGCCTTGGGGCTGTGGAGTGGAGTTTTCCTGATGTGATGAGATCTATAACAATCCAGAAGACAATAGACAATAGGTGCAGGGGTATGCCAGTCAGCCCTTCGAGCCAGTACCGCCATTCAATGTGATCATGGCTGATCATCCTTAATCAGTACCCCGTTCCTGCCTTCTCCCCATATCCCCTGACTCCGCTATCTCTAAGACCCCTATCTAGCTCTCTCTTGAAAGTATCCAGAGAACCGGCATCCACCGCTGTCTGAGGCAGAGAATTCCACAGACTCACCACTCTCTGTGAGAAAAAGTGTTTCCACGTCTCCATTCTAAATGGCTTACCCCTTATTCTTAAACTGTGGCCCCTGGTTCTGGACCATTGTTCATGTATTAATAAATGGGGACATTGTCCTGAGAAAAGTATAAGGAGGTGTCTGAGATAGAGGTCTTTGCATCAGACCTCAATAGTAACTAGGAGTAACCAGCCTTATTTGTGGGTTTGATAATGATATTGGGATTGTTGCAAAGTGAGCAGTAAGGGTTAAGGTAGAATGGGTAAAGAGGAACGGAGAAATCAAGCTAGTCAATGTCACGTTGGCAAATAAACATGAAAAGGTAAGATAGGTAAAAGGTAAAAGTGGGTGTTCCAGTGAAAGAGGAGTTCTGGAGACATGAAAAGGGGTCATCATTGTGTGGTGATGATTCCTTGCTGAAGATGTAGGCATATTGGCGAAGGCAGCAGATAAAGAACTCAATATCATGGCTCTGAAGAAGGGGCTCGACACAAACATCACCTATTCCTTTTCTCCAGAGATGCTGTCTGACCCACTGAGTTACTCCAGCTTTTTGTGTCCATTTTCAACCTGAATTCATCCAGCAAGGCTTTTTTTTGTCTGTCACCTTTTCTTTCTACAGTTTTGAGACACCAGTAGTTCTAAGGTGAAAATGAAATCTCTAGACCCTCTTCGCAGGATTCAGGTGAATTGAACCTTGTTAGAATATGCCACTGATGTGAGGGGTATAAGTATTGTCCCCCTTCAGAATCTAAAGCCCAGGAAATGAATTCAGTGTTACCTGCATTTTAATGCATATATGTATAAACAAATATTCTACCAACGTTTGATTATGCTTGCAATTTCTGCATAAAATTGTACACATTGGAAAAATTGAACTGGGTACTTCATAGAATTACTGAACTTCCCTTTGTCCTGATGTTCCCCAGCATGAAGCACACACTTAATGATGTCACAACTTACACAACGCATATATTTTCCCTTGCCCATGTAAATTTACGTTTTTTGTGCAACCTCTGATCTTTGCTCAGCATTTACAACACAATTAGCTACTGGCTGCATTAAAATCCCCAATAACAAGCAAATTGAAGACGGCACTCTGACATTAATATCTTGCACATGCCATCTGTTAGCCTCAGTTTTCAGTGCACAGGACATTTGAAACTTCATCACTGATCCTTACACCAACTAGTACAGCCACTTATTGTATGCTCATTGGTGCTGCCATCTCTGGGTGATAGATAGCACACAATAGCACAGGGCACAGGCCACAGTTTAAGAATAAGAATAAGGAGTAAGCCACTTAGATCGGAGACGAGGAAACACTTTTTCTCACAGAGAGTGGTGAGTCTGTGGAATTCTCTGCCTCAGAGGGCGGGAGGCCGGTTCTCTAGATACTTTCAAGAGAGAGCTAGATCGGGCTCTTAAAAATAGCAGAGTTAGGGGATATGGGGAGAAGGCAAGAACAGGGTACTGAGTAGGGATGATCAGCCATGATCATGAATGGCGGTGCTGGCTCGAAGGACCGAATGGCCTACTCCTGCACCTATTGTCTATAGGCATCTTGCTGCATTGGATTTGATCAGGCTATGGAGGGAAGAGGAGCAAGAACAGGTGCACAAACATGGTAGATGTCAACTTTTTATTTTCCTCTATTTTCATTCACATCCATGAGATAACAATGCAGCTGTCCTGTGGCTGCCATGATGAGAATTCCTTTACGGTCTAACATCCGGCCCAATGATCAGCATGGTGATGGGAAGCTTTTCATTAAGCTCCTATCAGGAACTTTATTTTAGTGCATGATTCTGTGTACAAATCACCATAGCTCATTTATTTGAAGGGGACTCAACTGAATGTTTGTGCCAGAGCTAGCACATGCCCAATATCTGAAGCCCAATTTCACTGCATAACCTGGGTGAAATCCAAGCATAATTGCGTTACCTTCCAAATCCTTGCCTTCCCATCAAACTGGGTGAATCTCAGGCTTTTTCATCCAGGAGGTAAAATAATGAATTCTTTTAAATTTATATTAAGGCAAGGCAAGGCAACTTTATTTATATGGCACATTTCATACATGAGGCAGACTCAAAGTGCTTCACATAAAAACATGTCATACAATAAAATGAAATAATAAAATTAAATAAAATAGAAGAATTAAAAGAAAAGAAAAGCAAAATTAAAAATGCATTATAAAAAGTGCAAAAGTTAAAAGTGCAATGTAGTTAAGATTTAGCTGAAAGCTAAAGTAAACATAAAAGTTTTCAGTCTTGTTTTAAAAGTGGTCAAAGTTGAGGCAAGTCTTAAATCTTCAGGAAGTTTATTCCAGCTATTTGTTGCATAGTAACTAAATCCTGCTTTCCCATGTTTTGTATTTACTCTGGGAATCACTAACAGATTGGTTTCAGAAGATCTTAGCGGTCTAGAAGGCTTATATAGTGGAAGCATGTCAGTGATATACTTTGGTCCTAAACCATGTAGTGATTTATAGGTGAGCAGCAGGATTTTGAAATCAATTCTCTGACATACAGGGAGCCAATGTAAGGATTTAAGAATTGGTGTAATGTGTTCAAATTTTTTGGTCTTTGTTAGAACTCTAGCAACAGCGTTCTGAACAAGCTGTAGCTGCCTGACAGTTTTTTTCGGAAGACCTGCAAGGAGACCGTTACAATAATCTAGCCTACTAGTAATAAAGGCATGTACAAGTTTTTCTAAATCTTGAGCTGACATGAGTCCTCTTAATCTTGCTACGTTTTAAATACAATCTGATGTATAATAATCTGTACACAGTGTTAAATAAAAGTAAATATAATGCAGCATACAGTATTAAAACACTCTATTTTGTACAATGACATATAGAACAGGGTATGATATTCATCTGATATTTTCAAGGCTGAGAGATGTTATTGTTAAATTAAATAAAAGAGAAAATAGGGTAAATTAGTTCAGTAAATAATCACCATCAGCTAACAGGATGGCCAAACAAGCACTTAGTGATGAATGGCCTACTTCTGGTCATGTACTGTAATCTCAAATTACACCAAAAAGAGCACCATGCAGCTCTGGAGGAAATGGACATGTATACACTGTTGTAGCTGTGACAACAACGGAGATAAAATCTGGACTATTCTCAGCCACAATCTTAATACAGTTGTACATGCCATAAGCCTTTGTCACTTGCAATCGACAAGATCTTCCTCACTCTGAAATCAACACATTCCAACATAACACTTATAACCATTGGTGACAGAAGCATTATGATATAGTTACCATCAGAAGCCCCTATATAAAATTCACTTTTTTTTCAGATTACATATTATACTACTGTACAACAATTTACCAAGTGAAATGAGTAGTTAAATAAATTGAAAGCAACATTGCAGTTGGTTGGGACACACATAGCATGACTTTAAAAACGTGCCAAGTAAATTTTTAGAGCCATCAAATTTTAAAAGTTTGAATCCTTTAAGCTGGTATATGGACCCTTCTTAGAATCTTCTCTGTGGTAGGGCATGGACCCAAGCAAGATTTCTCACCCCTTGGAAAGTAACTGTCATTCATATTCTATTGAAATATACAAGTAGTTTTGACATTTCACTTTGAAACATTTACCTTACAATTCATATCCAACATATTCCAGATGTTAACAGTCATTCAGGAGTCTTCAGATTTTGCAAAATCTCACTGAGACAAGGAAGTCCTCTTTAATGTCATCACTACAATAATCATTTATCATAACAATGTACTAATTTTTGGTATATTTTTCAGAAATGGGATTTAAATTACTATGATTGTATCCAATATTCAAATTCTTCTTTATTTATTAATTACATTAAAAATATAGGGATGCAAGACCGATAAAATTATAAGAATAACTATCTTTTAACATTTTTATAGATGTAAATGTGAAAATTTGCATGATCAAAATAAAAATGTTTCAATTTTCATTTAATTTCTTAAATATATTCTTTACAGTCTTGATTTTATTATAATGCTCACTTTTATTGCATTAGATATCTTAGGAAATATGCAGCTAATATGTAAAATAAGTGGTATCGTCATTTGCCTACTGATTATTGCTAAACTGACAGGGTTCTGGGATGAAAGGTGTTGTGTGGAGTTCTAAAAACGGGGCCTATCATCTATCTATATTACTAAAAGTCTGTTCTTGACCGGTTTTGGCGATCTGTGCTATGATTTCCGAGAGAATGCCGCCACCTACGGCCGTCATTTTTGGCCACCTCGCTCAGAGCCTCCCTCCGCCGCATGTGTGCCGAGGATTTTTCCAGTCGATGAAAAATGACAGAGATATTAATGATTTTACAAAATTCCCCATTCTCTCTGCTGCCCCCGCTGGCGGCAGGGGGGATGGACTATAAAACCAGGAAGTGGTGTGCCTCAATTAGTCTGCAAGCTGGAGGAAGGCAGAGGGTCACGTTTCTCTGAGCTGTGAATAACACTGAACACATGTGCACACAACTGTAAGTAAGTACCCTTAATGTGGTTTGAAAATGAAAATATGGTTAAAGTAAAAAAGCACTGCCTGCAAATGGTTGTTTGGGGGGTTTGGGTTGAAATAAAAAGGCACTCTCTCTCCCCCCCCCTCCTCTCCCCCCCCCCCCCCCCCCCCCCCCCCCCCCCCCCTCCTCTCCCCCCTCCTCCTCTCCCCCCTCTCCTCTTCCCCCTCGCCTCTCCCCCTCCTCTCCTCTCCCCCTCCTCTCCTCTCGCCCCCCTCCTCTCCCCCCCCTCCTCTTCCCCCCCTCTCCTCTCTCCCCCCCTCTCCTCTCCCCCCCTCTCCTCTTCCCCCTCTCCTCTTCCCCCCCTCCTCTTCCTCCCTCCCCCTCTCCTCTCCCCTCTTTTTCTCCCCCTCCACCCCTCCATCCCCTCCCCCACCATCCCTCCCCTAAACCCCCTCCCCTCCACACACCCCTACCCTCCACCCCCTCCCCCTCGCTGCTCCCCACCTCCCCCCCTCCCCTCACCTTACCCCCCTCTCAGCACACCCCCTCACTCCCCCCTCTCCTCTCCCCCCCCTCTCCCCCCTCTCCCCCCCCCTCCCCCCTCTCTCCTCTCTCCCCCCCTCTCCTCCCCCCTCTCCTCCCCCCCTCTCCTCTCCCCCCCTCTCCTCCCCCCCTCTCCTCTTCCCCCCTCTCCTCTTCCCCCCTCTCCTCCCCCTCTCCTCTCCCCTCTTTTTCTCCCCCTCCTCCCCTCCATCCCCTCCCCCACCATCCCTCCTCTAAACCCCCCTCCCCTCCACACACCCCTACCCCCTTCCCTCCACCCTCCCTGCTCCCCACCTCTCCCCCTCCCCTCACCTCTCCCCTCCCCTCTCCCCCCTCCCCCCCTCACCTCTCCCCCCCTCTCTCCCCCTCACTCTCACCCTCTCTCTCTCCTCCCCTCCACCCCCACCTTTCCCCTCTCACCCACCCTCCCTCTTCTCCTCCTCGCCACCCCCTCTCCCTCTTGCCCCTCTCTCTGTGTCTCTGCCCCTTCTCTCTCTGCCCTCACTCTCTACCCCCCCCCCTCCCCCCCCCTCTCTAGATGTGACTGCAAGTTGGGGGCTATGCGTCAGTAGATAGGGTGGTTATGTGGTAAAAGGAGCAAATTAATAATATTAATATAATATCAAGGGGGGTAATTAGCTTGAGTGCGGGGGGGGGGGAGATAGTTAGTGTGTGTGACGCTGCATGCCGCCTCCCCCCCCCACAACCGCACGTTGGGGGAACAGACCCAACGGGTCTGCACTTGGTCTAGTATATTACTGTAAAACTAATTAATTATCCCAGATTAATAAATCATCTTATTGAATCATAAAGTAACTATATTCAGTGACTAATACCAATATTGAGTTCACAATTAGCATCTACAATTGATAGTCCAATGGGAAATCCAACCTCCATCATATTTCTAATTAAATTTAGAGATATATTTGTTCTACATTTTCTACTAGAGCCAGGAATCATTTAGCAGCAATGTTTTGGGGATTATCAAATTATCCATACTTGACTAACTGCGGTTTAAAACATATTAACTGTAGTTGAATCAGATTATGACAGTAAAACTCAATTTATCTTAAATAATGTGCTTTGGAACTGTATGGATTTATGTAATGTTAATTAATTTGGCAATCATATTAAGTAATGAGATCTGTTCACATAACTGAATAATGTTGAGCTTGAGATACAGAAAGGGACAACTCGATAAAGTTGAGGAACTATCTCAAAAGCTTGCACTTAACCTCGGCCTGCTCATCCCTGTTCTACGATGAGGAGCTTTGCTTTAATTTTTCAAAGGAATGCTGATAGAATGCCTCAGAGTAAACTTTCAATCAAGCCACATTCTATCACAATTTAAAATAAAATCATTTTTACAGGAAATTAGGCTGTTTTTTCCATTAACTATATACCATGGAAATAAATGTATAAAGGGATGGAAAGCAATTATGACATCAATCACACCCAACAATACAGCCAGGGTAGATGTCATGTAGGCAGGAGCTGCAATAAATGGCAGACCATTGGTGGCATGAGACTTTAGCATCATAGACAGAAAATAATAGCTAGCTGGCAGGTAGGAATGGGATATTGTCCAATATGAGACAGCACCTATTCCCTAGATGCTTGCATCAAATTTCCTTGCAGCTCCTGTCAAAGCCTTTCGGTCTTTTCTGTCCCAAGAATAAAATACATAATAGAAAAAAAATACTGTGTGCCTGCTCCAGATGCCACTACAGGTTGGATTGGCCAGAAGGCAATCCAGGTTCACGCTTGTGTAGGAAGGAACTGCAGATGCTGGTTTAAACTGAAGATAGACACAAACTGCTGGATTAACTCAGCGGGGCAGACAGCAGTTGTGAAAGGCAGGGTCAAGAAATGTCTCGACCCGAAACATCCCACAACACTCCAGCTGCCTGACCTGCAGATTTACTCCAACATTTTGTATCTATCCAAGATCTATCTCTGAAGATCTTTCCTGGTCCGAGAACACTGATAGAAACATAGAAATTAGGTGCAGGAGTAGGCCATTCGGCCCTTCGAGTCTGCACCGCCATTCAATATCATCATGGCTGATCATCCAACTCAGTATCCCATCCCTGCCTTCTCTCCATACCTCCTGATCCCTTTAGCCACAAGGGCCACATCGGGAATTATCGCGTTTGCTCGCTGCATTTCATCAAAACTAAGGCATTATTGATGTTTTGATGAAATGCAGCGAGCAAATGCGATAATTCCCGATATTTTCTATCTTTATATCTGCACGGCCAACAACTTCTGCTTATTTTCCCTTCAGCGCTCTCTTGTCTTTACCTTCGTTTTTCTTTATCTTCTGGACTCTAAAGTAAGATAGCTGTGTCTCACGGTCACCCCGACTGGCACAGTTATTTACAGCTCAAAAACTAACCGTTATCGAGTTTTTTAACAGGTTTGAAAGTACGCGTTTCTAGCATCAATAACATGTACTGGAAGTGACGTTTGTACCCCAGTTAAATTTTGCGGTCACGTGGGTGAGGATCTATGATCCAGTGACCTTTCGTGAAATCACCCTATTGGTGCTGTCATTCGTGTTGGCTCTGAACAACAAATGGAAACCTGCAGATGAACAATATGGCCATGGTAAGTCTTATGAGCAATCATAATTGCAATGGGAGTGACATCTAGTGTCCTAGAGTTCAGCATGGTTAACACCAACAATGCACTCACAAAATACATTTATCATTTTATAAATGATCACTAAAGTGTTACTTATATCAACAACTGCCAGCAATTACAAATCCAGGGAAAGGTATGTAGCAATGTGCCTTCCAGCATCTGGTTTATTTGTTTTTTCCCTTAATTTTTACATATTAAAATGTTCATCCTATTAACAGCACTCTAAATGGCTGTGATAATAAACTTTTGTGATACCATAAATAAAGATTCACATTCATATGGGGTTTATCAAAGCTCCAGGACTATCCAAAAACTTATTGCAGCTAATTTTTTTATGAAGTGCAACGACTATTCCAAAGTAGAAAACATAGCACCCAATCTTCACATGGCAAATTCTCACAAACCATAATATTAAAATGAAGTTTTTTTTTAATTCTTATGAATAACAAAGATGCCCCCAGGCATATTATTTTACAGAAACTTAATAATAATTGTATTGCGTTGAAGAAACTCAAAACAATTATTACAAAGTGTAAAATAAACAGCTTTTATTCTCGTAATGACCAATGCACATTTAAGAGAAAATCTGTTCACTATTTGTGCATTCTATATTTTGAATCTCAGTTTGCAAAATGCTTACAGTATAAAAAATAAACTCACTATTGTTAATGATTTTGGAAGCTTTTACACCGCTTGTATTATTTTATTTATTTTTAAATATGTTGATGTGTATGTCCAGTTAATATTTCAAATAATTACATTTAAATTCTACAGAAACTAAGCCATTCCTTGAGGGAACTTCCCTGTAACACGTCATCAGGATCTGCAAAGGCCTTAGAGTTAAGTTCTTTCAAAGTACGGATGGGTGAACAGTAAGGGCCAGGGAGGCAAAGCCTCCAGCTGCAACTTGTAATAAACTGGCCTAATAAAACAACATCATAAATTATTCTTCATTCTCCATAAAGCAGGAGACACATAGAAACATAAAAAATAGGTGCAGGAGTAGGCCATTCGGCCCTTCGAGCCAGCACCACCATTTAATATGATCATGGCTGATCATATCAGTACCCCGTTACGGCTTTTCCCCCCATATCCCTTGATTTCTTTAGCCCTAAGATCTAAATCTAACTCTCTCTTGAAAACATCCAGTGAATTGGCCTGCACTGCCTTCTGTGGCAGAGAATTCCACAGATTCACAACTCTCTGGTGAACAAGCTTTACCTCATCTCAGTCCTAAATTGCCTACCCCTTATTCTTAAACTGTGACCCCTGGTTCTGGACTACCCCAACATCGGGAACATTTTTCCTGCATCTACCAATCCTCTAAGAATGTTATATGTTTCTTTAAGATATCCTCTCATCCTTCTAAATTCCAGCAAATACAAGCCCAGTCAACCCATTCTTTCATCATATATCAGTCCTGCCACCCCGGGAATTAACCTGGTGAACCTACACTGCACTCTCTCAATAGCAAAATGTCCTTCCTCAAATTGGGAGCCTAAAATTGCATAATTGCAAAATTGCATCCAGGTGCGATCTCACCAGGGCCCAGTACAGTTGCGATTGGACCTCCTTGCTCCTCAACTCAAATCCTCTCGCAATGAAGGCCCACATGCCATTAACTTTCATCACTGCCTGCTGTACCTGCAGGCTTACTTTCAGTTACTGATATACAAGCACACCCAGGGCTCGTTGCACCCCCTTCTCCTAATCTGATACCATTTATATAATAATCTGCCTTCCTGTTCTTGCCACCAAAGTGGATAACCTCACATTTATCCACATTATACTGCATCTGCCATGCTTCTGCCCACTCGCCCAACCTTTTCAAGTCACCCTGCAGTCTCATAGCATCCTCCTTGCAGCTCACACTGCCACTCGGCTTTGCGTCATCCACAAATTTAGAGATGTTACATTTAATTCCCTTATCTAAATCGTTTATATATATTGTAAACAACTGGGGTCCCAGCACCAAGCCTTGCGGCACCCCACTAGTCACTGCCTGTCATTCAAAAAAGGACCTGTTAATTCCTACTCTTTGCTTCCTGTCTGCCAACCAGTTCTCTATCCATGTAATACCCTACCCCCAATACCATGTGCTTAAATTTTGCACACTAATCTCGTGTGGGACCTTGTCAAAGGCTTTTTGAAAGTCTAGGTGCACCACATCTACTGGCTCTTCCTTATCCATTCTACTTATTACATCCACAAAAAATTCCAAAAAATTAGTCATGCATGATTTCCCCCTCATAAATCCACATTGACTTTGACCAATTCCATCACTGCTTTCCAAATGCGCTGCTATAACATCTTTAATAATCGACTCCAGCATCTTCCCCACTACCGATGTAAGGCTAACTGGGCTATAATTCCCCGTTTTCTCTCTTCTTCCTTTCTTAAAAAGTGGAGTTACAGTGGCTACCCTCCAGTCCACAGGAACTGATCCAGAGTCGATTGAACATTGGAAAATGATCACCAATGCATCCACGATTTCTAGGGCCATCTCCTTGAGTACTCTGGGATGCAGACCATCAGACCCTGGGGATTTACTGTATTAGTCTTCAGTTCCAACAGTTTACCCAACGCCATTTCCTGACTAATGTGGATTCCCTTCAGTTCCTCCCTCCCACTAGATCCTCGGTCCCCTAGTATTTCCGGGAGATTGTTTGTGTCTACCTTAATGAAGACAGAACCAAAGTACTCATTTAACTGTTCTGCCATTTCCTTGTTTCCCATTATACATTCACCTGTCTCTGACTGTAAGGGACCTACATTTGTCTTCACTAATCTTTTCCTTTTTACATACCTAAAGAAGATTTTACAGTCAGATTTTATATTCCCCGTAAGCTTTCTTTCATACTCTTTTTCCCCCCTCTTAATTAACCCCTTTTGTTGAGTTCAAAATTTCTTCCAGTCCTCTGGTTTGCTGCTTCTTCTGGCCAATTTATATACCTCTTCCTTGGATTTAACACTATCCTTGACTCCCCTTGTCAGCCATGGTTGAGCCGCCTTCCCAGTATTCCCCTTATTTTTCCACCAGACAGGGATGAACAATTTCTGGAGTTCATCCATGTGGTCTTTAAATCTTTGCCACTGCATCTCCACTGTCAACCCTTTAAGTAAAATTTGCCAGTCTATCCTAGCCAATTCCCATCTCACACCTTCAAAGTCTCCTTTATTCAAATTCAGGACCCTAGTCCCTGAATTAACCGTGTCACTCTCCATCCTAATGCAGAATTCCACCATATTATGGTCACTGTTGCCCAAGGGGCTTTGCACAACAAATCGCTAACTAATCCTTCCTCATTACACTGCCCTCTAGTGGGTTCCTCTACATATTGGTTTAAAAACCCATCCCGTATACATTCCAGCAAATCCTCCTCCTCAGCACTGTTACCAACTTGGTTGGCCCAAACTGTATGTAGATTAAAGTCACATGCCATGCACACATCCAAATACTTCTTGCCAGTCAGTTTTATTTAATAACATTATTTATTTGTAGATCCTGTGTCAACCATAATGACACACAGATGCACAAATGCCAACAGTTCCTTTTATAATGCCCAATAATATATTATATTATTCATTCCTGCTGTCAAAATCAACTTCCTCACGATTACAGATTAATCCTGTATTTAAAAAAATAAGGCAATATGGCTTTTGTCAATTCAACTCAGATCATTATTCTGTGTATCAATGTGCATCTGGATCCTGGCAAGAACAGTTTTTCGCATCTCTTCCTAAAATTATCAGTCTAATTGCAGGATAGGAAAATGGAATATTGTTCCAGAGAATCAGCCGAGTAATCATTTTTTTTCGTCCAAGACAGTTCAAAGAATCGCATTCTGTGCTGGGCCCATTACTGTTTGTGGTTTATATCAATGATTTGGATGAAAATGTACAAGGCATGATTAGTAAGTTTGCAGATGCCGCTAAAGTGGGTGGTATGATAGATGGTGAAGATGGGTACCAAAAATCACAGCAGGATCTTGATCAGCTGGGCAAGTGGGCTAAGGAATGGTTAATGGAGTTTAATGCAGATAAGTGCGAGGTTAAGTGTTTTGGGAAGTTAAACCAGGGCCAGACCCTCAGAATGAATGGCAGGGCCATGGGGAGTGTTGTACAGCAGATGGGTTGAGGAATGCAAATGCATGGTCCCTGAAAGTGGTATCATTGGCTTTTATCAGTAAAGTTAGTGGGTATAGAAGTTGGGATGTTGTGTTACAGATGCACAATACTTTTTTGAGGCTGAATTTGGAGTATTGTGTTCAGCTTTAGTCTCCCAGCTATAGGAAGGATGTTGTTAAACTGGAAAGAGTGCAGAGATGATTTACAAGGATAGAAACATAGAAACATAGAAATTAGGTGCAGGAGTAGGCCATTCGGCCCTTCGAGCCTGCACCGCCATTCAATATGATCATGGCTGATCATCCAACTCAGTATCCCGTACCTGCCTTCTCTCCATACCCTCTGATCCCCTTAGCCACAAGGGCCACATCTAACTCCCTCTTAAATATAGCCAATGAACTGGCCTCGACTACCCTCTGTGGCAGGGAGTTCCAGAGATTCACCACTCTCTGTGTGAAAAAAGTTCTTCTCATCTCGGTTTTAAAGGATTTCCCCCTTATCCTTAAGCTGTGACCCCTTATCCTGGACTTCCCCAACATCGGGAGCAATCTTCCTGCATCTAGCCTGTCCAACCCCTTAAGAATTTTGTAAGTTTCTATAAGATCCCCTCTCAATCTCCTAAATTCTAGAGAGTATAAACCAAGTCTATACAGTCTTTCTTCATAAGACAGTCCTGACATCCCAGGAATCAGTCTGGTGAACCTTCTCTGCACTCCCTCTATGGCAATAATGTCCTTCCTCAGAGGATGTTGCCAGGACTTCAGGCCTGAGCTATGGAGAGAAGTTGGGCAGGCTAGGACTTTATTCCTTGGAACACAGGAGGATGAGGGATATTCTTATGGAGGTGTATAAAATTATGAGGGGAATAGACTGTGTGAATGCACAGTCTTTTACCCAGAGTAGGGAAATCAATAACCAAAGGACCTAGGTTTAAGGTGTGAGCGGAGAGATTTAATACCAAACCAAGGGACAACTTTTTTAACACGAAAGGAGGTGTGTATATAGAACGACTGCCATAAGAGGTAATTGAGGAAGGCATTATAACAACATTTAAAAAACGTTTGGACAGGTACATGGATAGAGTGACGTGGGCCAAAAACGGGCAGGTGGGAATAGCACTCATGGGGCATTTTGGTCGGCATGGGCAAGTGGGCTATAGGGCTGTTTTGGTGCTGTATGACTCTAATGAGAATTAGTGAAAATTACTTGATTCAGTGAAGAAGTGAGATAATTAAAAGGCTAACTAAATAAAGATCTAACTGCAAGCAAAACTATATGTGGGAGAAAGGTAAATATGATCAGGGGTCAGAGTGGGTGTGTGTACATGGGAAGCTAGCTCAATCTATCTCCATTGAAATGTTTTGTGGGAAAGGGAAGGCGATTATAATAGGCCTCCTTATATGGATAATTCAGCATCAGGGAGGACATCTGTGTAGAAACATATCTGTGCGGTCAAGTTTGCCTTTAGTAACTGCCCAAATGGTTAAGCAAATCAAATCATACAAGGGAAAAAAAAAGCTTGACCAGATACGATCCCATCTTGACTTTATCTCTTCACTGTTCTCGGGGCAGTACAATGGTGCAGCTGGTAGAGCTACAGCCAGGGGCCTGGATTCAATCCTAACTTTAGGAGCTGGCTGTATGGAGTTTGCACTGTGACTGCATGGGGCTTTCTTCCAGTGCTCCGGTTTCCCCCTGCATCCCAAAGATGTGCGGGTTGGTGGGTGAACTGGCCATTGTAAATTGCCCATTGTGTTTCGGTGAGTGGTAGAATCTAGGGGGGATCGATAACAATATGGAGAGAATAACGTTGGATTAGTTTAGTGTAGGATCGGTGTAAATGGGTGATGATCAACGTGGATTCAGTCAGTAAAATGGCCTCTATCTCTATAACTGAACATTGTGACAGGATAAATCGATGGCTGGTTTATCAGAACTTCATAGCTCTTTGATCAACACCACTAATACCCCTTGATATATCTCACCTTTGTTTTTGTTGTTTGATGATGTTCCTGTGAACAACCTTAGGATGTTTTGATATGTTAAAGGATCTATGGATCACAATGGGCTTGCCCGATGACTTAACCTGGACTGAGCCTAGGGAGATGACAGGAGACTTCTCTACTCATTGCTCCTTAAGACGTACAGTACATATCTGCAGATGCAGCTTGGTGCCTGGAGATAGCTTCTGGTGAAAATTGCAAACGTCACTGCTCAGAATTGCCTTTACAGCTTGCTAAGTCACGCATCCATGCTTAATGGCAGTCAGAAGCGTCTTTGAATGTCTGCATCAGTGGTAGGGAAGCTATTGGACAGGATTCTTCAGGATAGGATTTATGCCCCTATGGAAGAGAATGGATGAATTGGGGAAAGTCAGCTTGGCTTTGTACGCCGCAGATCATATCTTACTAATTTGATCAAGATGTTTTAAGAGGTGACAAAGTTAATGATGAGGGTAGGGCTGTGGATATTGTCCAGAAAGATTAAGATGCACGAGATTCACGGTGAAAAATGGTGGGATTTTGCTTGGGTGGCTAACAACCTAACTGTATGAATAATTATATTTGCTGCTCCTGATGTGGCCATATTCCGCATGAGTAGCTTACAATGGTATGCACGTTGAATTCTCCAATCTTAGATTAAAAATCCTCCCCCTTTTATTTCCATCTTTCCTGTGCCCCACCTGGATGTGAACACATTTCTCCCTTTCACCTTCCACCTATATTCCTTCCTCTGGCTCCACATTTTGCACAGCTGTTATCCTTATCCCTTTACCCTTATCCCTACTCGCTAGAATTTAGAAGATTGAGGGGGGATCTTATAGAAACTTACAACATTCTTAAGGGGTTGGACAGGCTAGATGCAGGAAGATTGTTCCCGATGTTGGGGAAGTCCAGAACAAGGGGTCACAGTTTAAGGATAAGGGGGAAATCTTTTAGGACCGAGATGAGGAAAATATTTTTCACACAGAGAGTGGTGAGTCTCTGGAATTCTCTCCCGCAGAAGGTAGTTGAGGCCAGTTCATTGGCTATATTTAAGAGGGAGTTAGATGTGGCCCTTGTGGCTAAAGGGATCAGGGGGTATGGAGAGAAGGCAGGTACAGGATACTGAGTTGGATGATCAGCCATGATCATATTGAATGGCGGTGCAGGCTCGAAGGGCCGAATGGCCTACTCCTGCACCTATTTTCTATGTTTCTATGTTTCTATGTTTATTTTACACATTCTGTCTTTTCATCTCCAGCCTTTGTCCAACCATTTGCCAATCACCCCGTCCCTTAACGGTATCCAGCCATCACTTACAAGGTAGACACAAATTGCTGGAGTAACTCAGCGGGACAAGCAGCATCTCTGGAGAGATGGAATAGGTGACGTTTCGGGTCGAGACCCTTCTTCAGATGAGTCCCGCTGAGTTACTCCAGCATTTTATGTTTACCTTCAATTTAAACCGGCATCTGCAGTTCTTTCCTATCACTTACAAGGCTTTGCCCTGCTCCCACCTTTCTTCCAGCTTTCACCCCTCTATTACAGTCACTGGAGAATGGTCCCGAATCAAAACTTTGACTACACATGTTCTCCACGCTACTTAAACTTTTGTCTTTAACAAAGAAACAGCATTGACTACTCTTCAGTCTTCAGGGACCTCATCTGTGGCTAAAAAAGTTGCAAAGATCTTTGTCAATGACCCTGCAATCTCAATCTGTATATTTTTGGAGTGTGAGAGGGAACTGAGCACCTGGGGAAAACCTACACAGTCACAGGGAGAACGTACAAACTCCGTACAGACAACACCCGTAGTCAGGATTGAACCCGGGTCTCTGGCGCTGTAAAGCAGCAACTCTATTGCTACGCCACCGTGACGCCCAGTTATATTCATTAAGTTAACAATTAAATACATTCAAGTTGTTAATTCAAAAAATATAAATTACCTGGCACTTATCTACTTTTGAATTCTCATTTGAAATGAACATGATTCTGCAAGCAAGTTTGCCGAAGAAACTGTAGGAAACAGTAGGAATTAAAGGTGCTTTTTATCGTCACATGTGCAAAGGCACAGTGAAATTATTTTCTTACACACAGTCCAGTAAAGTATTGCCATTCCTTAACACATCCCGGACTAGCATTCCAGCCTGTGGAGGCTGTCAGTGGATATATTTAAGGCAGAGATTGATAGATTCCTGATTAGTATGGGTGTCAGAGGTTATGGGGAGAAGGCAGGAGAATGGGGTTAGGAGGGAGTGATAGATCAGCCATAATTGAATGGCGGAGTAGACTTGATGGGCCGAATGGCCTAATTCTGCTCCTATCACATGATCGGAGCACAATCAGAAAAAGGAAGGTACACAAAAATGCTGGAGAAACTCAGCGGGTGCAGCAGCATCTATGGAGTGAAGAGAAAAAAAAAAATGTATATTTTTTTTTTTTTCCCCCTTCGCTCCATAGATGCTGCTGCACCCACTGAGTTTCTCCAGCATTTTTGTGTACCTTCGATCTTCCAGCATCTGCAGTTCCTTCTTGAACACATCAGAAAAAGGAAGGCAGGTTCCTACTGGGAATTGACTGCATTTAAATGAGCAGTTCTTCAAAGTGTTTTGGATTGTCTTTTTAATTTGCGGTTGCTGTTGTTATTAGGTCATTGCATGCTTAATAATTGAATGTTATTTATTTAATATTTGTTCATTTAATATGTTATTATATAACTACTATTTATGGATCAAATAGGTAATCCTAGTGTATTGTATTATGTGTAGGTCGGTTCTATATCCAATAGCAATACCAATAATAAACTAATAACCATGTTGAGCTGGAGTTTATGATGTAATAGAAATAACTTCACGTGCAAAGCAAAGCCTTCATAGGCACTGGTCACAATTGGGAATAGAGGCACCAATGCCTCTGTATTTTGTTGTTTACATGCTGTCCAATGAATGGCAAATCTCTTATTATTATTTTTCCGAAAATCAAAAATGTTAGGGGTTTTCAAGTAAACCACAATATGCCCATTCTGAAAAGGTCAGTGGGATGGGAGTATAGGAGGAGATTGGGGGGAGCAAATAAAGCCAACCTCAAAAATATTACCATTTAGCTAGATGCAAAATAATTGATATTGGCTAAAAATCTGGAAAAAAGTATCCAAAGAAGTAAGATTTCAGAAAATGTGTTTTATTTGCATCTCAGGAATGACAGGAAGCTATTGTGAGTTCCTAATTGCCCAAATGTTTTTCATCATTTTCATGCCCACTGCCCCCAGTTACTATGGGTTCACTTTTTATTAGGACAAGTAATGTCATTTGTGCTTTATTTGTGCATTCAGCATAAAAATGCCTGCCTCTTCCAGCCCTAAAGATGGTGGAACAAAATAAGGTGTGTGCTAAAGGAGAAGAGACCCTAACTAATTTTATGAGTTGTGTGGCAATGCTGATAAAATGTGTGTTTCCATTGGAAGATTAACAAACAGGGAAAGTACTTCTGTGCCAATTCTGACAAATTTCAATTACTCGAGTGGAAATTTAATAGAAATAAATTAGCTCAGAGAAAAATGGGCTCCGACATTCATTTTATTTAAAAATTATACATATTTATATGAATTAGAATTGACTGAAACCTATCCTTCCTGTTTAAGGTTATGTTAGATTACACAAAATCAGATTTGTTTTGTCTGGTTGAAAGAGTGCATCTTATCATACTTGCTTACATAATTATAGCATCTTATTTCCTGTTCCCAATGCAGTCTGCCACCAGTAATAGTAGGTTATTGCTTATAATTGAAAAAATAACAATAGGATCACAACAATTCATAGATTTGGCAGGCAAGAAGAGAGAAGAGCCACTGCTATTGATCAAATGACTGAGCAGGTTATGGTGCAGCAACCCTTTAAATAATGGCCAAAAAGCAATAATAAAGCAACCAGATGAACGATAAATAGCTTTGCTTTGAAAGCTCTCTACGTGGGACAGAAAAGCAGTAAGAAAGAAATAACTCATCTGGAAGAAATGTTTGGAGGAAGAGGAGCAAGAAGATCTGGGAGCACAAAATGCAGCTACTTGAAGTTACTCAGGTCATTAAGGAAAACAGTCCAACTACTGACATTTAAAAGTAGATAGATAATGCAAGATCTACGTATACTGAAACTTCATTAGACCCTCATTTGAATACTGTAAATAGTTCCAGTCACCAATTACAAAAATGATATTTAGAAAATGTATACAGATGAATAGAATCAGAGAAATTTACAGCACAGGAGAAATTGTGTTTACTGACTGCATCTCAGTCTCCAAAGAGTCTTCTCGCCTAATCCCATTTCATAACTTGTGGCCTGTAACCTTACATTTTGTGGCATATCAAATACTCATTCAAATATTTTATATATGCAATAAAAGATCTGGTTAAGCAACAGTTTGGAGTTATTTAACCTTTGGCCCAGAGTGAAGTGTATTTGTGTAATTTAGTGGTTGGCAGTCATTAGTTCCTCTTCTAACTACATTGCACTATTGTTAGATTGCATTACATTAGTCAAATTTGCCTGTGCCAAATGCAGGAAAGCCGCCTTGCAGACCCACGGGTTCTCTTCTTCCACTCCCACTGCAGGCAATAAATTCACAGGAACAGCGACTCAAACTAACCATTTAAAAAAAAAATTAATGCTAATATTGAAGAAATCTGCAATGTTGCTAAACTCCTTAATAAATAATAATTATAATTACAAATACCCAAGCCTGATTACAATGCAACTATTAAAATGACAGGAGTGGCAATTCTTCTTAGTATTTATGATATCAATTATCTATAGAAAATAATTACAAAAATAGAAAGCTGAATATTTCTCCTATATAGATCAGCCTTAAAGTTGTAACAAATCTTAAGATGATAACAAGTCTGTGGAAGCTTACAGTGGAGGAGAATGTCATTAAGTCCTTCAAGTCCATGCTGTTTTTTTGAAAGTGCTAACTGAGAAAGTGTCCCTTCTCTGCTCTGTATCCCTAGGCCCATTAATTATTTTTCACTTATGTAACACATTTTTATTTTACTAATCTTTGACTTTGATTTCTTCTTCAAAATAGCGGCTATTTTTTTTCTGCCTTAAAACTGATTTTCCTGTTGCTTTCCATTCTTAACAATTTTCAAATCCACTGAAGGATGGAAAAATCCATTAACACCTGTGCAAACCAGAAAGGATAATGTAATCTATGTTAACATGGTAAGAATCCATATCCTTCACACTAGATTATATAGCAAGTTACTCTGAGTGGTCAGCAAATACAACATATTCAGAAAATATTTTTGCCTGCAAAATGTTGAACCAAAGTGCGCTTAGTCTCAGTGCACCAGACCATTCAGACTCCTGTAATCCACCAACCCACCCTCATCATTTCTCCCACCCCTCTATTCTTTTCCTGTAACTCATTAAGAATTTCCCCTAGCCATTCTGGTTCGCCTCAGCCCCAGAATTTCTAATCTCCCTCTCACCCCCACCCCACCACCAAGTTCCATTACTAAAATCACAATCTCATCCCTACTATGACAGTGCCTTCTAATTTTCTCAAAACAAACCTCTCAGTTTTCCAAGCTCCGCCACATACAGATTTTCTGATCCATCTTCTTTTGGCTACTGGCTGCAGTGTGGTGTCAAAAAGATCATCAGACTCTCATTAAAAATTAGAAATAGAGTCAATCAATTTTTTTCAAGTCCTAGCCTTTAAATTTAACAAGGATCAAGGGACCTGTCCACAGAATCTTCCAAAATATGAAGGTATTCCCTAGTTTGCTCCCTGTTTAAGCTTGGTCTGTGATTCAAGGCCTCACTTTTTCCACAATGAAAACTGAAAGTTCAATTTGTGTTGGTATTGCTATCTGAGAACATGTGGGCTGAGAACACATCTTTGCAGGGTACTGATGTTGAGAATTATTGTGGAGGATGTATTGCCACACTGATTGGGGTCTAAGGGTCAAAAAGCCAAAGATCCTATGGCAGAGGGGCGTGCTGACTCCTAGATCCAGTAATTTGGAGATGAAGATAGACACAAAATGCTGGAGTAACTCAGCGGGACCAGAAGAAGGTCTGAAGAAGGGTCTCGACCTGAAACGTCACCCATTCCTTCTCTCCAGAAATGCTGCCTGTCCCGCTGAGTTAATCCATATTTGTGTGTCTATCTTCGGTTTAAACCAGCATCTGCAGTTCCTTCCAACACCATTTGGAGATGAATTTGGATGAGATTTGGTGAGGTGGCACAGTGGTGTGGCGATAGAGTTTTGCCTATCTAAATGGCGTCAAGTTGCGAAAAGGAGAAGTACAACGGGATCTGGGGGTTCTTGTACATCAATCTATGAAAGTAAGCAAGCAGGTACAGCAGGCAGTGAAGAAAGCGAATGGCATGTTATAACAAGAGGAATCGAATATAGGAGCAAAGAGGTCCTTCTGCAGTTGTACAGAGCCCTAGTGAGACCACACCTGGAGTATTGTGTGCAGTTTTGGTCCCCTAATTTGAGGAAGGACATTCTTGCTATTGAGGGAGTGAAGCGTAGGTTTACAAGGTTAATTCCCGGGATGGCGGGACTGTCATATGCTGAGAGAATGGAGCAGCTGGGCTTGTTCACTCTGGAATTTAGATGAGAGGGGATCTCATTGAAACATATAAGATTGTTAAGGGCGTGGACACATTAGAGGCAGGAAATATGTTCCTGATGTTGGGGGAGTCCAGAACCAGGGGCCACAGTTTAAGAATAAGGAGTAAGCCATTTAGAACGGAGACGAGGAAACACTTTTTCTCACAGAGAGTCTGTGGAATTCTCTGCCTCGTGGAGGCTGGTTCTCTGGATGCTTTCAAGAGGGAGTTAGATAGCGCTCTTAAAAATAGCGGAGTCAGGAGATATGGGGAGAAGGCAGGAACGGGGTACTGATTGGGGATGATCAGCCATGATCACATTGAATGGCGGTGCTGGCTTGAAAGGCCAAATGGCCTACTCCTGCACCTATTGTCTATTGCCTTACAGTGCCAGAGACCCAAGTTTGATTCTGACTATGGGTGGTGTCTGTACGGAATTTGTACGTTCTTCCTGTGACCGCGTGGGTTTCCTCCGGGTGCTCTGGTTTCCTAGCACACTCCAAGTTTGTAGGTTAATTCGCTTCAGTAAAAAATGCTGGTTGGCGTGAACTCAGTGGGTCAAAGGGCCAGTTCCCGCACTGTATCTCTAAAGTCTAAAATGGTGTAATGGTGTTGAAGACGCAGATATTGTCAATAAATAACAGTCTGACTTGAGTGTCACTGCTACTTAGGTTTTTCAGAAATTAGTGTAGGGCCAGGAGATGACATCTGCCAGCTAGAGAGTTGGAAGTTACTAGAGAATATTCTGAGGGATAACATATACATGCATTTAGATGGACAGCGACTGTTTAGGGATAGTCAGCATGATTTTGTACGTTCCACAGATCTGATTGAGTCTTTTTAAGATATAAACCACAAAGATTGATGAGGGTAAAGCTGCAGACGTTGTATATATGGATTAGAGAAAGGCACATGATAAGGTTCCGCATGGTAGGCTGCTCTGGAAGGTTAGATCGCAAAGGATACAAGGAGAGATAGCTGAAGGAATAGAGAATTGGCTTCATGGAAGGAAGCAGAGGGTGTTGTTGGAAGATAAACATAAAATGCTGATGGTGGGTATCAGAGCCATTGGAAAAGCTATCTTGTATAAGAGGGAACTGCAGATGCTGGTTTAAACCGTAGACACAAAAAGCTGGAGTAACTCAGCGGGTCAGGCAGCATCTCCGGAGAGAAGGAATGGGTGACATTTGAGAAGTCAATGTTCATACCACTGGGGTGCAAACTGCCCAAGCTAAATATGAGGTGCTGCTCCTCCAATTTACGGTGGTCCTCACTCTGGCCATGGAGGAGGCCCTTATATCAATTTGTAGTTCTCCTATATTTTTATCATTTTGTTGTTAACCTTTCATTCACTTAAATAATACTCACATCTATTTCTTTTTCTGCTTATTTCATTTATATTATCTAGTCCATTTTCCTGTCCATTTCTAGGGTTTATTTTTAGCTGCAATCTCAAAAGGACTGCTTTAACTCAACTTTCCAAGTGACTTCCTGTCCTGTGGCATTGCTTTTCACTAATGTGGGCATCCCCTGCATATCCCATTTTCATCCCTGAAATTCAACCTGCCACTTTGGTTTATGCTCAATTATTATGGATGCAGGATGTCTGCGGCTATTCCGAGTCATCAAATAACCTCAGCTTCAAAGGAAATTGTTAGATATTTGTCGCAAATATTGCTGCAATTGCCACATTAATTACAAAAATGAATATACATTTTTTTAGATAGTCAACACTTTTTTAGATAGTCAACTTAATTTTTGTTGAGGAAAATTCTGGCAGGTCTCTTGGCAATTTAAAGGGTACACTTTTAATCACGATATAGATGTCATGCATTCATGGTTGACGTAAACATTAAAGTAATAATCTGCCAAACGAGGAAATATTTACGTTTGTAAATGTAAATGAAGAGGTTTGAGACATTGTGTGAATTGTTATTCCTGCCAATTGTTATTTTTATATCAATTGTTTTTATAAACGCTACATTTGATTTCGCAAAGATCATCTTGAGACATGATTTTGCACAGTAAAATTTCATGAATAGAGGGCCAAGATGCTGATATTTCCCAAGCCCTTCCCAGCACATTATAAAATTGCGGGCAGCAGAACTATAATTTTCTGTGCAGGGCCGGCCCACGAGCATGCGACTCCATGCGGCAAGCGCAACCTAACGTGGTCGCTTGAGCCGTACGGCCTCACGGGGCCGGTCCCACTTCGATCGCCGGAGCCGTATGGAGTTGTGCGGAGCTGGTCCCGACATCGCGCGGGGCTCCGAAAAACTGACCGTGTTCAAAAACTCCTCGCGGCAACGGCCTGCCGGCCCGCAGCCGCCTCGATGCCGTACGCACCATCTCGACGGGCGTGCGCAGCGTCTCGACGCCGTACGCAGCGTCTTGACACCGTACGTCACGCGCAAACTTCCCCCGGACTTCGCTCAAACTTCACGTCACTCACTCACTCGACCTCCGCGCGGCCCCCGATTCCAGTTTGATTGCGCTCGCCACATGCAGGCGCATGCTGGTGGGACCGGCCCTGTACGGTGATCACTCGACCTCCGTGCGGCCCCCGATTCCAGTTTGGTCGCGCTAGCCACATGCAGGTCGCATGCTCGTGGGACAGGCCCTTAAGTGCTCACAATTGGCCAGGTAGTATTGTACAAATAAGAACTTTGAAATCATGCACTGATTTCAAGACTTTAGCTGACATGAGTTAATAAAACAAGATGCAATATAATTGCTAATTTGAAATATACAAAGTAAACAAAATCAAGGTACTCTCAACATAAAGAGCCAGAGTTAGCATCCGGGTCAAAATCTAAAACATTTTTAGGATAAATAATATCTAATCTAAGAACATGCATGAAGTTTTTACATACAAGTCCATTTTGACAGGAGTCACAATTTAAAAAAGTAAACTACAGTCAGAAGCTCAACTGCAACGGTTGCACTTCTGCAGTTTCAATGTTACTTTGTGGCACAAAACAAATGAAAAATAATCACTGTAAACAAAATGGAAAAAAAGACCTTTGAAGCACCCAAGTATCACATAAATGGTCGGGCCAGGAAAATTCCAGGCACATCACTACTCAAGTGCGAAGCTCCTCCAGCATGGTACACCTGCTGGGGATCTAACAGGGGATTAAAGAGGACTGTTAGTCATAAAATCCCTTCAACCGACGTATTTTCTTATCTATTTAGAATATTACCCATAGCTTGTAGTTTCTACTTCCTTGTGTGAACATTTACACATTAAAATATGGCCAAGTTACCAACAGATCTGACAAAATAAACATTCTACCCTGTTTTATATGGTTAAATTATGCTCCAATTAATATATAACATGGAATGGTAGCATTGTGGATACATTTCTGGACGAGTGATCCAGAGGTGTGGACTAATAACCTGAAACTTGATTTCAAGCCTTACCATCAGCTGGAAAATTCAATAAACTAGAATGAAAATAGTGACCATGCAAATATTACATTATCATAAACCGCGTCCTGTTCACTAATGTTCTGCAGAGAAGGAAATATACCATTGTGTTTCCAAACCCTTAATAATGTGATTGACACTTAATCACCTTCTGAAATAGTTTGGCAAACAGTATAATTACTGCATAATAAGAATAAAATGGAACGGACTATCTTTGATCAGACTTTGTTGGCTTTACCTTGCACTAAACGTTATTCCCTTATCATGTATGTGTACACTGTGAATGGCTCAATTGTAATCATGTGTTGTCCTTCCGTTGGCTGGTTAGCGCGCAACAAAAGCTTTTCACTGTACCTCAGTACACGTGACAATAAACTAAACTGAAACTGATATACCGACACTAACCCAAACATCAGACTTGTACCCAACAAAGACACCTCGTGTCATATTGTCCCTCCTCGGAAACATTGGGGCCCTTGGAACTAAATCAGGTGAGCTACTCCAAGTGCTACTCCGAGTCTCTGCCACACATGGACATTTCAGTTCATGCTCCAGACTCTGCCATCAGAAAACCTCAATATTTATTCAGCACCATCTAAAATATTTTCTGTAAACGCTGTTCCAGAATAAATGATCAGTTGGCAGTGATGCTGGATGCAGTCCACATTTTCCCTGGGCCCCTTGAGGCACCAGATCAAACAGCTGATTACCATCTGCCAGCCTCCCTCCGAATAATCATCCACATTGAGAACCATTTGAATTATGTTCTTCGGAGAACATGGGGACAGAACTTAGTTTGAGTGAGAGAATTGAATGTTTATCGCAAAGAAATGGTCTGCTAACCTTTCCACTGAACAATCTGATCGATTCCTTGAGACAGCTGTCAGATCAGGTATGCATTAGTTTAGTTTAGTTAAGAGATACAGCGCGGAAACAGGGCATTCGGCACACCGAGTCTGCACCGACCAGGGATCTCCGCACATTAACATTACCCTACATACATTAGGCACAATTTACACTATACCAAGCCAATTAACCTATAAACCTGTACGATTTTTGGAGTGTGGGAGGAACCAACGGTCTCTGAGACAACCCACATAGTCATGGGGAGAACCTACAAACTCTGTACAGACAGCACCCATAGTCGGGATCGAACCTGGCTATCTGGCGCTGTAAGACAGCAACATTACCGCTGCGCCACCATGCTGCCTGTGATGAGAAAACCGAGACATGACCTACGGATTTTATTCTCATCAATCTACCTGTTGCAGATCTCTTTGTCAATGGCTGATTAAATAGGAGCTTGCATTGGCAGTGGTGTGAATATGAGAACAACATGAGGCAACGGCAGAATTTTATTCTAACATAATTTGTAACTTCAAGGCCTAGTATATATATCACTCTACCATTACTATCAAGCCACGAGACCAATCATAGGTGCAAAAACATTTATTTTATTCCTAAAAAAGATTTTGTTTCACTGGTAAATCTACCAATTAATACTGAATCTAAGTTGCCACAGGAAAGGTGTGGTAATCCCAAACTATTGTTACTGGGACTCAAGAGCTAGAGCTATAGGGAGAGATTGGGCAAGGTAGGACTTTATTACTTGGAACGCAGGAAGCAACGGGGTAATCTAATGCCCCTGTCCCACTTAGGAAACCTGAATGGAAACCTCTGGAGACTTTGCGCCCCACCCAAGGTTTCCGTGCGGTTCCCGGAGGTTGCAGGTGGTTGCCGGAGGTTGCAGGTAGTGGAAGCAGGTAGGGAGACTGACAAAAACCTCCAGGAACAGTTCGGAAACCTTGGGTGGGGCACAAAGTCACCAGAGGTTTCCGTTCAGGTTTCCTAAGTGGGACAGGGGCATTATAGATCTCAGTCTGAAGAAGGGTCTCAACCCGAAACGCCACCCATTCCTTCTCTCCAGAGCCTGTCCCGCTGAGTTACTCCAGCATTTTGTGTCTACCTTCGGGGTAATCTTATAGATGTATATAAAGATGTATATAAAATGTAAAAGATACTTGGGCAGGTCCATGGATAGAAAAGGTACAGAGGGACATGGGCCATATACATGCAAATGGGGCATGTATCTTAGATGGGACATCTTGGTCAGCATGGATGTCTGCTTTGGTGCTGTAGAACTATACGACGATGATTCCTCTAGTCTGCAGTGATAAATCTCCCATTGTGTTGTCAGGGAGGGAATTTCAAGATTTGGATCCAGCAATGAAGAAAGAATAATAATACGATTCCAAGTCAAAATGCAGTGTGCTTTGTAGGCTACGGCATTCTCATGCCCCTGCAGCCATCAAGCTTCTAGGTTACTGAATTTGCAGGTTATTTTGTTAGAGCAGTAAGCATCACTAAAATGGAGACACCAAGATGGTGAAGCTACATTGCAAAAGTACATAGATGCAAACATTAAAATGTGACAAATGTTGATTGAACTAAATGATTAAAAATCTTCAGCTATTTAATCAATGTTATGTTTCTGTTGTGGATGATTACCCTATGTTCAAAACTGTTTGTTACCTCTCGCCAAATGTAGCAGTCCATGCAGCAAGGCCTGCTACATTTGGCGAGAGGTAACAAACACCAACAAACACCAGACGTCTTACCCCGAGGCATTTACCACCATTGCTGGGGACTTCAATAAGGCGAACCTCAAGAAATCACTCCCCAACTTCCACCAACATGTCTCCTGCTGCACCAGAGGACCTAACACCCTCGACCACTGCTACACCACCATCAAGAATGCCTATCGTTCTATCCCTCGCCCTCACTTCGGTAAATCCGACCATACCGCGGTGCTGCTTCTTCCTGCCTACAAGCAGCAATTAAAGAGCGCACCCCCAGAAGTGAGGACAGCACAGAGCTGGTCGGGGGGGGCAGAAGAACAACTCCAGGACTGTTTGGAGTCTGTAGACTGGGCAATGTTCAAGGACTCGGCAACGGACTTGAACGAATATGCCACAGTCGTTACAGACTTCATAAAGAAATGTGTGGAGGACTGCATCCCTACAAAAACCTTCCGAGTGTTTCCCAATCAGAAACCTTGGATGAACTTTGAGATCCGCACTCTCCTGAAGTCCAGACACAGGGCATTCACCTCCGATGATACAGTGGCCTACATGAAGACCAGATACGACCTTGGTAAGGCCATCAAAAAGGCCAAAAGGGACTTCTGCTCCAAACTGGAGGACGAGACAGATGTTCGGCAGCTGTGGCAGGGTCTGAATGCAATCACCTCCTACAAGGCAAAACCAGGAGGCAGCTCGAATGCCGGTGTAACATCACTCCCTGACGAGCTCAATGCGTTTTACGCACGCTTTGACAGGGAGAATACTGATGTGCCTTCCCGATCCCCCATTCGCTGCGATGGCATTTCAGTCTCAGTCACAGAGGCCGATGTCAGGAAATCCTTCAGAGGGGTGAACCCCCGAAAAGCACCTGGTCCTGATGGTATACCCGGCCGTGTTCTAAAAACCTGTGCGGACCAACTGGCGGGAGTTTTTATGGACATTTTCAACCTCTCACTTCTGAGGTCTGAGGTCCCCACCTGCTTTAAAAGGGCATCAATTATACCGGTGCCCAAGAAGAGTAAGGTGACATGCCTCAATGACTATCGACCAGTGGCACTAACGCCGGTGGTGATGAAGTGCTTTGAGAGGTTGATCATGGAGCAAATCAACTCCTACATCGACAAAAACCTGGACCCACTGCAGTTCGCGTACCGCCACAACAGATCAACGGTGGATGCGATCTCGCTGGCCCTCCACTCCGCACTGGACCACTTGGACAACAAAAACTCATATGTCAGGCTGTTATTCATTGATTACAGCTCGGCATTTAACACAATCATCCCCTCCAAACTGGTTACCAAACTCGCAGAACTGGGTCTCTGCGCATCCCTCTGCAACTGGATCCTCGACTTCCTCGTCCACAGACCACAGTCTGTTCGTATTGGTGGAAATGTGTCAGCCTCAATAACAATCAGCACGGGAGCACCTCAAGGCTGCGTGCTCAGCCCCCTGCTGTACTCACTCTATACCCATGACTGCGTAGCGAACCACAGTGCGAACTCCATCATCAAGTTCGCTGACGACACCACTATTGTGGGGCGTATCACTGATGGGGATGAGTCAGAGTACAGAAGAGAGATCGAGCAACTGTCCATATGGTGCCAGCGCAATAACCTGGCCCTCAACACCAGCAAAACCAAGGAACTGATTGTGGACTTTGGAAGGAGTAGGAGGGGGACCCACAGCCCCATTTATATCAACGGGTCGATGGTTGAAAGGGTCAAGAGCTTCAAATTCCTGGGCGTGCACATCTCTGAAGATCTTTCCTGGTCCGAGAACACTAATGCAATCATCAAAAAAGCACATCAGCGCCTCTACTTCCTGAGAAGCTTACGGAGAGTCGGATTGTCAAGGAAGACTCTCTCTAACTTCTACAGGTGCACAGTCGAGAGCATGCTGACCGGTTGCATCGTGGCTTGGTTCGGCAATTTGAGCGCCCTGGAAAGGAAAAGACTACAAAAAGTAGTAAACACTGCCCAGTCCATCATCGGCTCTGACCTTCCTTCCATCGAGGGATCTATCGCAGTCGCTGCCTCAAAAAGGCTGGCAGTATCATGAAAGACCCACACCATCCTGGCCACACACTCATCTCCCTGCTACCTTCAGGTAGAAGGTACAGGAGCCTGAAGACTGCAACAACCAGGTTCAGGAATAGTTACTTCCCCTCAGCCATCAGGCTATTAAACCTGGCTCGGACAAAACTCTGATTATTACCAACCACTTTCTGTTATTTGCACTATCAGTTTATTTATTCATGTGTGTATATATTTATATCATGGTATATGGACACATTTATCTGTTTTGTAGTAAATGCCTACTATTTTCTGTGTGCTTAAGCAAAGCAAGAATTTCATTGTCCTATACAGGGACACATGACAATAAACTAACTTGAACAACTTCCGGGGATAGGTTGAAAAGTGGTGAGCAATATTTGCACCGTATAAATGCTAGTCAAAGACCATTTCTATTAAAATAGAATCTAATGAACTATCTTTGGCATTAAATGTCATTTAGTTTAGTTTAGTTCACAGAAAGAGTTCCTTCGGCCCACCAAGTCCGCACCGACCAGCGATCCCCACACACTAACACTGTCCTACACACACTAGGGGTAATTTACAGTTACACCAAGCCAAATAACCTACAGTGGGAGTGTGGGAGGAAACCGAAGATCCTGGAGAAAACCCACGCGGTCATGGGGAGAACTTACAAACTCCATACAGACAGTACCCTTGGTCGGGATCGAACCCGGGTCTCCAACTCTGTAAGGCAGCAACTCTACCACTGCGCCACCGTGACGGCCGATTTATCATCACCGAGTTCCGCACCCACAACATTCTGGACTACATTCTAGATTATAATTAACCAGAAACTCAACTGCACCAGCCATATAAATATTGTGGCGATAAATGCAGATTAGAGGTTGGGTATCTTGCAATATCTGATTCACCTACATCCTAAAACATTTCAATCATCTCACAAAGCACTAATCATGTGTGAGAGGACACTGCTCTTACCCAGAAGTGCAACTTCAGTAACATTCACGAATCATGAAGTGGTCCCAGACAAAGCATCCCACATGATTAACACCCCATCTCCAGGCCTAAATATTCATTGCCTCCACAATCTGCACACTATGACAATGGAACGTGACTTCCTACATAATGCACTGCAGTCACTTCTTAGACTACACCAACAGTACCCCCATGACCTATGACCCCCTACCACCATGCACTGGAACCATTATCAAATCTCCCTCCAGGTCCCTGCAAAAATATATAGCTTAATTGTGGCTGAATCTAAGTCGTGAACTGCGTACCCAAAAGCAGAAGGACTGCAGCATTTTAAGAGGTTTACTCAGCACCAACTCCTCTAGGGCAATTTGAAATTAACAAATCACATTGGGCCACAAGTTGTAAAAGAATGAATAAGTATAAAAGATCAGATGTAAACCATATGGTACTGCCATATTCACTCTAAAATAATCGTGGACAATTACACGATTAACGGGAAGAAGAAACACCATGAACATCTCCATCTTTGGATCTGAGGATCTTAAATGGTCTGTGAACTCTGCTGTAGTTGTAAAAAAAGGTGCAACAGAGACTTTACTTCCTCAGAACACTGAGGAAGGCCCATCTGTCTGCTAAACTGCTGGAGTCTTTCTACTGCTGTTCGGTAGAAAGCATACTGACTTACTGCATAACTGCCTGGTTTGGGAACTGTTCAGCAGCTGACAGAGCAGCTCTCCAGAGGGTGATAAAAACTGCCCAGGGTATCATTGGACTCCCCCTGCCCCCTCTGGAGGACATTTACCACTCCAAATGCCGCAGCAGGACCTGTAATATCATGAAAGACATTACGCATCCTTGTCACCACCTT
Organism: Amblyraja radiata; assembly: GCF_010909765.2. Taxonomy (NCBI): domain Eukaryota; kingdom Metazoa; phylum Chordata; class Chondrichthyes; order Rajiformes; family Rajidae; genus Amblyraja; species Amblyraja radiata. The sequence goes on from NC_045980.1 coordinate 5,294,324, forward strand.
TTCACACTGCTGCCCTCAGGAAAAAGGTACAGGTCGCTAAAATCACGCACTGCCAGACTCAAGAACAGCTTTTACCCATCAGCAATCTTGGAACTGAACTCTGTCTCGGGAGCGGGTTATGGGGAAGGAGGGGGGGTGGGAGAGTGTTAATTTATGTAAATGTGAATCCATGGGGGGGTTTGGGGAGGAAGGGAGTGTAAAAAGTATGAGTATGTGAATGTTTGAAGTTCTTTTAAATGGAGAGACACAGTAATCTCGTTGTGTGTGACACATGCAATGACAATAAAGCATTCTGATTCTGATACTGATCTTTAATAATGCATGTCTGTATCACAATGCAGGTGTGCTATGAATTGCAGGACATATTAGCAGTTTGAATGTTCTACAATTATACCAATATTCCCCCTTTGCTCATTATTTTAACAGAAAATGCTTGGAGCATCAGATTTATTTAGCATTTGTGGTATGAGAATCAGAGGTGATATTAAGTCAATTACCTTTTATTTGAACTGATGAATGATCACTGACTTGAATCATTAAAACTCATTCTTTCTCCACAGATGCTACCTGACCAAATCTGAATCCCCATCAGTTTCCGATGTTATTAAAATCTCCATTTCAGTCTTTTTTTTAAAACTTTTCAAATCCTGATCTCTTGCCTCCAAAACCCCAAAAACATGATCCACTTTTCTACAGTATCACTGACTATATAACCGTTTAATCTTCAACATTAGTTAGCTTCTGAGAAGTTATTTAAAAAGTGAAATTAACAACTCTTCAAGGCAAAATTACTATTCAGTTCACTGAGTGACAATATAATTTAGCAAATAATTAGTAATGCCATGATCAGTTACACACTTTTAGTCATAATAGTCTGGAAATTTTGCGGAGGGATATTTTCATTACAGCTATCTAACTATTGTGTAAAATTCTTTTGTTTGATATTAAATGGTATAATTTCATTTAAAATTGTCCCCTTAGTTTCTGCTATTCAAAGATAAAAGCATGACGAACACAGAACACAAAGTAATCATTCAGAGCTTTGGGTATTTTACCTATATGCATATTAAACTATCTGCATTCTCTTTCTTGGTTATTACGTTTTGTAGCTGCTTTTCCTCATTTTCTTTCCCATCCACTGCCCCCACATCCCATTATTTTCTACACTTCTGAATTTTAGTCAGAGGGTGGTAAATCTGTGGAATTCATCGCCACGGATGGCTGTGGAGGCCAAGTCAATAGATATATTTAAGGCGCAGATTGACAGATTC